>NC_136018.1:3474072-3574072 GCF_048128805.1 Centroberyx gerrardi | reverse complement strand
TTTAGGGTCGTTTCTTGTAGTTGGTTTGGATTAGATTCTCACACCGCACCACAGCACTCACTGTTCTCACCTGCCCAAATGAACCGGAGGAGTAAACGTTTCCCGAGTTAAAATAAACCACTCCAAGCATGCTTGTGAACGCACCCTTAGGCTTACAACAACTACAGCTGGATTGTACAGCCTGATGAGCGTTACCTTAGTGAAGATGGGGAGGGGCAGGCCGTAGTGATCCTCCTCCAGACCGGACACCAGGCCCTGGGTGACGGCCCCCTGGCCCCCGGCCGACTGCGGCTGCACCGTGATGGGGATCCCCGGCTCGGGGTCGAAGGTGTCCGGGTGCTCCGACCCCGCCTCCCTCCCCTCGGCCGACTCCTTGTTTCCGCTCTCTTCCAACACGCTGGGATCCAGCGTCTCCCAGTCGCTCTCGGAGGACTCGGGCGAGGTGCGGGACGGGGGTTTGAGGTGGTGGTTGTCCCCCTCCGTGCTGGTCCCGGAGGACGGAGCCTCGGTGTCGTCCCGGGGCGTCTCCTCCCCCACCAGCTCCAGGGAGGCGTTGGCGATGTCGGTGACGGACACGGAGACGAACTCCTCGGCCCCGGAGACGCTCTCCACCAGGCTCAGGTCCTCCGACACGCTGCTCTTAGGCCTGTAGTGGGACGAGTCCACCAGGCCGTGCTCGATCATGCCTGCACAAATAACATACGACTTTCATTTCAGGGCGATTTTAATTCATTTAATTTCCCCGAATTAGTTCTTCAGCCGTTTGCGTACCAATCTCCTTCATGTTGCAATTTGGCTTCTGTTCCCTGATTTACCTGCTGTTCTGTTTGTCATATTGCAGGGTTCAATTTCAAAATTGCATACTTTTCCTACACCTTCATTTCTTTTGATTTGAGTTGAATATTTTGGTTAGTGTGCAGTATGATTTACGCTGATAGACATTGGCCCCTACTAACTAACTAACTCATTATCATTTTATAGATGAAGATTATTCTTCACAGCAACACGTCAGAATATGTGAGATGATGGGGGGTCTAAAACCACAGAAAATATGGACAGTGCAACAATATTTTTTCAAACTTATCAAGATGTGGAAATTACCAAATTGTTTTTCCATACATTTCAAGACTTTCCAGGTTTGTGTAGGAACCCCAATATTGATTTGTTCTCTTTGTATTTCCTCTCTTTCCCCCATTTCATTTGTACATGAAAATACACTAAACCTTAATACTATTTGGTAATATCCATCTTACTGCTGCCGACCTGGAAAGAGTGATAAAACTGTCATCAGAGCGCCGACTAGTCTGTTGACAGGAGACACGTAAAACAGGACCTGGGAAGGTAAGAAAAAAAACACAGTGTAAAGTTATTTTCCATAAGTACTCAACTATCAGAGAGCAGACAACAAGATGTATTTGAGTTTGAATTCATACCTTCTTCTCCAGCAGAATCAGTTTGAAGAGGATGAGAACCTACAAAACATAAAGAGAAATCAGAATGAATGTAAATTACGGCATCAATCCAACAGATGTCTTCATAAAGTCGCCATCAATCAAGAACTATTACACTACTACTAGTACTTAACATTTTCTACAACCGCTGCAACTACTTAACTACTACTGAAAATACAAAACTACTGCTTATGCAACTTCTACAACTTCTATTACAACTATTACTGCAACTATGACGTTCTCTATTACAGAAACTAAACTACTACTCCAGTATGTGTGTGTAGATTAATTTCAGTCATCCAGGTAGTAAGATGACATAATACTCCTGTAGTACTACATATATACAATAGTACCAGTGTCCTCGTTTTAAAGCTTAACATTATTTTGCAAACAGTAAAATGCTCTACCTTGTGTCGAAAGTGCAGTATTAAATCTCTTGGTGATAACCCTGAGGGGAGAAAATGAACAGAATGTCAGCAATGTAGAATTTGCCCAACAGAAAAATGTCTTAACATTTTATAATAACTAATAATAACTTTATTTATATAGCACCTTTAAAAACAGAGTTTACAAAGTGCTTTGACAGACAAAATAAAAGCAGAATACTCAAATTATGAATTTAAAAGGCAATAAAACAATAATAAACAGGGATTAAATTCATAGGAGGACAGAGGTGGAAAAGAGCAAACAGTCAAGTAAATAGTGGTATAATCGTAGGATGAAAACCAAAATAAATTAAAAATAATAGAATAAAAGTAAGATAAAATTAAGATAGAGTTAAGATAAAAGATAAAAGACGTAAAAAGACAATTGAAAGAGGATAAAAAGATGATAAAAACCGATAAAGAGACAATAAAAAGCAGATAAAAGATAAAAAGACGATAAAAAGACGACATCACATAAAAGCAAGTCTATAAAAATGGGTTTTAAGAAGTGATTTAAAAGAAGTCACTGATTCTGCTAGCCTTCTCTCCTCAGGCAGGTCGTTCCAGAGCCGAGGGGCCCCGATGGAAAAAAGCACGGTCACCTTTAGTTTTAAGTCTAGACTTTGGAACAGAAGGGCCCGCCTGAGGATCTAAGGCTGTGCATCGGCTCATATGGGGTCAACGTATCTGTGATGTAGCTTGGAGCCTGACCCAAACGTGCTTTAAAAGTGATCAGTAAAATCTTATAATCGATTCTAAACCGAACAGGGAGCCAATGGAGAGAAGCCAAGATGCATACAAGGAGCATGCAGCCGCAACCGCGTGATCACAAGCCTCACAAAGACATGCAAGACACAATAAATGCAAATGTGGTTTGTTTTTTAAACACCTGTAACTCTGGAAATGTGCAATAAAATTAGGAGAGGAAACTACGGTTGTTTGTTCGCTTTTTTGAGCAGAATTGGACCTCTAAATGATGGTTGGATACTTGCAAAAGTGTCTGGTGGGATCGACAAATTTTACCAGCAAAAAGTCACCAGCATTTGGCCAGTGGTTGGTGTTTATTTCCAGCCCAGAATATAATTACGATATCAATGATGAGGTGCACAAAAGCTAACCTGAAACAACATCTAGCGTCTGACAGTTATCTCCACCACACACACCTGTTCTTCTCCATTACTGAGAACAGTGTAAATACAAGCTACACCTGTCAAACTGATTTTACAACACAAACACCAACTGCAGCAACAAGCCTCCTTTCAGTCAGAGCCGACATGCTGAAGGAGCATCCCAGATGTTTTAGAGCAGCGGTTCTCAAATCTGAAAATGTAAAATGTATTTCTAAAAACACATATTTATTTAACCTGTTTTTAATCTTTGTGATCAATGTTTGGGTTTTTTTGAGAAATTACTCATATGTATTTGCAGCTTCTGGACTTTTTTTTTAAATAATTAATCAAGTAAAATAGCCTGAACAGGGAAAACAATAATCAGCAATTTGTGTCAAAGTTCACCATTTGTGTTTACTCCTACAACAGGGAGTCACAAGTAGGCATCTCTTCATTTTTGGAGGGTTATGAAACAAAAAGTTTGAGGACATGGTTTAACAGTAGTGGAGTGTCTATCTGAGGAAGCTTTAGTCGTCAGCTGTGACACACAACAGTCTTTTTGAAATGCTTAACAGCGTTGCAAACAAGTGAAATGAAGGCTCTGTTACCTAAGTAAACCTGTGAGCCCTCCAGACTCGAACCCCTCAGAGAACCGTTCATGTGTTCATACAGTTCCTATGGAAACAGAGCAGGAAACAGGAAGTAAGATGAGGTGATAATAACTGACGTTGAAGTAGAACATTAGTGGACAGTTTCTGTCAGACTCCATTCTCACCTTTAAAATAGAGATCTGTGAGAAGTCTTTCTCCTCGAAGTAGGCATGTGTGATGAGCTGTAATTTTGCTTGAAGCAGACCGTATAGAGGCTGAAAATGAAAACAAACACAAAGTGAGTGTGTGTGTGTGTTCATGTTTGTGTCATTTCTAGCACGTCCAACAAACACAAAAACATCCAGGGCCAAGCAATGCTTATTCATGACTCCTGCTGCTCAGCTTCTCCCAAAACAACATGTGACTCTTTTTTTTTTCTTCTCCCATCTCTTTGCCAGAAGAAGAGGCCTGACATCCTATGATTTGTTGTGCTAATAATACACTGAGCTGGCCCCGGGCTTTACGAGGCTCACTTCACTTTGCTGTGGGGAAAAAGTGGGGAGGCAGAGCGGCCAAGTGGCTGGAGGAAGCCGTCCCGTAACTGAGAGGTCACGTGTTTGATCCCGGCAACGGCGAATGCGTGTCCATCGATGGTCACATGTGTCCAAGACAACGAACCGCTACTTACTCCTTTATTCTAAGACCCTCTGGCTAAAAACAGACATCTAAAACGCAAAGACGTGATTAAACAGCGCTGTCCAGAAAGAGCAGTGTGTCAGGGAGGAGCGGCAGCATTATACTTTCCCAAAATCTTCCCTTAACTGATAAAATACAGTATATTTTTTGGACGGAAAGAAGTGAGTATGCCACATTAGCTGCTAGATATATCTTTACCTGCCATAGTTTAAGACCAGAGACGAAATGAAAGACGAAAAATCATCAGATAAATTGTTTTAAAAGATTATTTTTTGGTAATAGAATGATTTGTTAATCGTTTTGAGATCTTATTCACTTTTATTGTTAGTGCTGTCATGATCATTTTAATTTGTATATGTTGCTTTGTATTTCATGCCAATAAAGCCCATTTGAATTTGAATTTTGGCAATTTCAGACCAACTAAACAGTGACTGCAGCCTGCTCAGTCAAAACATCAACAGACTATATGGACTCTCTATATTCCACCATCACATCATGCTCTGTTTTCCCCTGAACGGCAGACAGAGCAGTTTGCATCTTATATACATTTTCATTTGGAGACTCTGCTCTAGTGGTGACATTTTGCTGACACCGTCATCCAGAGACTCCACTGTCGTCGTGGCATTTTTTGCTGACGCCGTTTTTATTCAGAGCGGCTTACAATGAGGGAAACAGTGGAAGAAGCTTCAGCCTCGTTCACAGGGTCGGGGCGGGAAATGAACACCAGCCACCGCCCCAAATGCCGGTAAATTTTGGCTTTATCTCATTTATCTGATCTGAAGTTAAGTCTACTTTAACAAGCCACTCCTCCTACACTACCATCATTTAGACAGGGTTCCCACACTTGTACAGCAAATTCAAGGACTCAAAATTGTCATGATTTGGGGTAAGACATGATATTGGTCAAAATTAGACATCATAGAGGATTTGTCTTTTTTCTCATGATTTTGTCAAGTCAAGAACACCTGGTGAAATCCACTCATTTTCAAAAACTTTTAAGTCCTTATTTTATTTTTCTCAAATCTACAAACTTTCAGGCCCGTGGGAGTCCTGTTTAGACGTTAAAATCAGTGAAAGTGACTCTTGGTGAATTTTGGGATCCAGACTCTCCCATTTGTCATCACCGTCCCGTCCAAGCTCTGTCAGCTGTTTGCTTCCTGTCACAGCTGAATTATGGGAGCTCTCCACTGACCCCGGGGTTTTACAGTGAGTACTATTGGAGGTGGCCTCTTTCCCAGATACAGTATCCCCTGCTCTGACATCACAGGACAAGCGTGTACTACGGACGACTCCAGTGATGTCATCTCTTGGAATCTGTAGACCCCCCGCCCCGAGAGTGACCTTTAACCTTTTCACCAGCGTATCGAGCTGAAACGTAAATTTCTGGAAATCCTAATATAAAGAGTTTAAAGCTTTGAACCAAACCCACCAGCCACCAGATGAGTCATGAGCTAAAAATATATTTATGAAAAACAAAAAAAAGGCAAAGGTACAAGACAGAGTACATAGCGGTTTTTAAGAGGGAATGAACAACTCATCCCGTACAGGTTTGCGAGTGACGTCGATTCCCTTTCCCTCATTTTCAACAGTGATGCTAGATAAAATCATTTTGGCCCCTGTGCACACTCATCCCTAAAAAATACAAAATCTCTGACAGTAAAACCAATGGTGGAGCAGTGTCAAGCCACCTGACGTTATGGTCTGAAGATTGGTGCTTGGAACTTGTTAAAAAAATAGTATAGTATTTCACAAGGAACTCAGCAAAAAAAAAAAACACGATTTCTTATCATTAAAGTTGAAATCAGAATGGCTGATAGTAAGTCTACCTTACATCATTAAAACATTATGGCTAAAAATAAAATGCCCTATTGGAAACATCAATGTGAAATTTGCTTCTGGAACCCAATGTCCTGACTCTACTGTCTTTATTACTTCATTTGATAAAAGCGAGTTCATTTCCCCCACCAGATGAACTGATGGACTTCAGAGGAGAAGATGCAGGGACTTAAGAAAGCGTGAGTGTTTAGCCGAAAGTTGGTGTATTTATTTACCAATCATGAAGTCATGTTAGTGCTTTAGTATCACAGCAATAACATCAAAAACATTTTTTCCAAATCTGCCATATTGCAACAAACCCTTCAAATCCATTCTTCTAGATTTCTCTCTAGATTTCATCTTTGCATACTTTGTCAAAAACTGTGTGGATAAAGGTTATAAGAGTGAATTAGCAATGGAAAATAGTCGATGATTGTTCATAATATCCTTATTTAACTTTGGAGTAATTTTGCAGCCACAGCACCCGTTCAAATCCCGCTTAAGTTCACAGGAATATTATCAGAGCTTGATGACCGACTCTTGAACTCCTCACTATTGGCCAGGTTGTAATGTTGTTGAGATATGAATTGAAGCTCCACACACACACACACACACACACACACATACACACACACACCCCACCCCCACCCCCACCTGAGGCCCGACTGACTCACCACTCGACTGAGGACGCACACGCTCTTCTGAACGGTCTCCCTGGTGACGTCAGCCTGTCGGACCTTTAGGGCCTGGAGAGGGATGAAACATTTTTTTTTTTTAAATAAAAAAAAACACAAGCAAAACATTGAGAGGACACTGTGTGACTAATCGGCCCTGACTGAGCGCTGTGCAGCTGACCTCCCATCTCATGACACGTCTGCTGATGTCATCGAAGATAAAACGGGGACGAGGGACATTGTCATTTTATTTCCTCAATCTGGTTGTAATGAAATCTGTATCTTCTGTCAGGAAACAAACACATCTTTTCAGTCTTCATCGTTCTACACCGGGCCTTCGCACACATAAGGCTGATATTTACTGCGTCAGAATTCACAGAGCTGGAAACGGAAAAAATCAAAGCCTTGCACCTTGATGAGAGACACAAAATAAAAAAAAGATTTATGGGAGGACTGACCTTAGCTTCTATTTGACGATAACAGGACACTCCGTAGACGCACTTCATGTCTCCACTCAGCGGAGGGAGGTGAAAATAAACCGTGTCTGCAAAACAAGAGGATCAAACGATGCAGCACACATTTCAAACCTTGTGATCATCAGGACAGAAGCATGAGAAACCAATGGGGATTTGAGCAGGGCAGGGAAATAATGTGGTGGATTCTGAAATTTACCAGATTTACCAGCCAATAAAACCCTTTTCACAAACATGGCTGACGTACTTCCACTTCATCTTAGTAGGGTACAAATCGATTCTTACCACTGCCAGCGATGTTAAGAAGCCTTACAAGAAGCTACAAGCTGTCTGTGATCACTTATTTTGTGTTTCAGCATACTATTTAACACAATTCAGGTGTTGTCACTGACAAGTCTTTCTGTTTCTGTTGTCAGACGACTGGAAGACTATAAAACAGTGATTTGATCAAGGGCCACAAAATGCTAACAGTCCAGAAATGACTGTTAGCCAGTTAGCATTTTATGAGCCTCGATCAAATCACTTTCTTATCATCTTGCAGTCGTCTGACAACAGACAACAGAGATGTCAATGACAACACCTGTATTGTGTTATAAGCTATGTTGAAACACAAAACAAGTGATCACAGTCGGGGGGCAACAGAAAGTTTCTTCTTGCAACTGCAGAATAAGCTTCAATTCTTAGACCGACAAATGTACATGTAGCTGTCAGAAAGGAGTGCAAGGTCAGAGGGAGCCACATAATAGAATGATTATGTAAGAGGAAGATACTGGAAAAAGAAATAAAAGAAATAAGAGCTGAGGAGAGAGGTATAAAGACTCTTTTTATAATAGAATAGACTTCCACATAATTGTCTAGTTTACCTGCCAAACTGGCAGGTAAACTAGACAAACTTACCTGCTGCAGCCAAGGTTTACTAACATTTCACTGGTGGCTGGTGTTTGTTTCCCACCCTGAACATCAGATTATCTGTATTCCTCAAGCATTACTGATCCTCAATTAAAGCTGCAGCAGGTAACCTTTACGGATTAACATTTATTTAGAAGTAATAAATATAAAATCAGTGCGGTTGGTGGCCAAAGACGAGCGGGATGAAACAGCGGTCGCCCCGTTCCTCTGCTATTCTCATTTCAAAGTGAAATTCGTGGAAACCCATCTGACCAATGAGGGAGAAGTCTGAGGCAGAAGGCGGGGCTCCATCCTGTCAATCACTACTCCTGTCACTCACTAGGAGGAGTGGAGGCGTGTCGTTCCTTGAGTTGGTTTGAGATTTGCCCATGAATGAAGCCCAAGACTCCAAGCACAGGAGAATAAAGAACCTCAACTAATTTCAATGTTTTTAAAGGGGCAATAAGTTGAGATATTTACTCCCATAGCACAAAATGACCATCATATATCTGCTGGGCATTGATAGGATTGTTGATCAATGCCAATGGCTCAAAGATTACTTCACCAGGTGAGATTTCTGGCCTAAAAAGCATCGTTCTCCAGCCAAAACACCAAATGACAAAGCAGTATTATTATTCCAGTATTCAGCATGGGGATACATTAGCTCTTTGCTAGACGTTTCTGTTGGATCTCTGCTCTAATTAGCAAGCCTCCACATCTCCATTATGAAAATGTGATTTTACTGTTTGTGTCAATTACAGGCCACCGTAGGCCGTGCCAAACACATGCCGCTAAAAGAGGTTAATAAAAGTCATGCATTACTTAAAGCCGGGGAACAAATGTGAGCAGGGCCTTAATGTTTTCTGTGGCAACAAGCAGCACAAACCACCCAGCTATCAACATTCACTCCATCTGAGGGAGGGATGGGAGGGTGGTGTGTGTGTGTGTGTGTGTGTGTATGTGTGTGTGTGTGTGTGTGTGTGTGTTAGTAGGAAGCCGGCGGGCAGTGCTGTTAGGAAAGTGGCTTTTAATGTGGTTAAGATCTGCTCTGAATGCGACAGCAGCACAGCCACCGAGGTTAGACTGCGGATGTCGGGGCCATGGAGCCTGGCAGGCAGACAGTCAGGCAGACAGGCAGACAGTCAGACAGGCAGACAGGCAGACAGGCAGACAGGCAGGCAGACAGGCAGGCAGACAGTCAGACAGGCAGACAGGCAGACAGGCAGACAGGCAGGAAGGCCGGGGACGGGCCCTGGCAGCACCGGAGCATCTGACTGGACGCCACAGCTGCAGCGGGTCAACCTTCCCGCTCCGACACACCAAGCCACAGCCCTTCACTCTCTGCTTACATTTTATATTCAACAGAAAGTGGAGTCTGCAGACTGAAAGCTGCTCCCGAGCTGCCTGAACGTCAGTCGGCTCAGTCGGCAGCCGGTTCGGACGCCGGCTGCCGCTGCTGCTCTTCATCCCCGGAGCTGCTGCTGGCTGACGAACAGCCACAGTCGCTGTCAGCTCAGCCTGCCTCCTCCTCCTCCTCACCTGACACAACTCCACTTCAGGGTTTTCCCTTGGCGCTAGTGTTTTTGCGTCAAATTTGTTCTGTTACGTCATGCATAATGATACCTGTACTCAATTAATACAAGACGTCGTAGACACAAGAATCTCTACACTTTACCAAGGGAAAACACTGAAATGGGAAGACGGACATTCATCTACAGGAGCCCAAAAATCTGGAATTCATGTCACTAACGTTGTCTTTTCATTATTGCTACATTTTCCGTTGTGATGTTGATTTGTCTTTTTCTCTTTCTCTCCGTTTTTGTTATTGTTGTTGTTTTTGATGTATAAGTGTTTTTAATGTGTTGTTTTTATAAGATTAACCCTTGGGGATAAAAGAGATCCAAATCAACCCAAATCAAAACCTGTACTCTTACCTAGTATACCTAATATTAATGTTAACAGTAGAATAAGCTTCAATTCCTCCATAACCAACAAGCGACCATCAGACTCATGAACCCTGCCCATGCATGCTTCTGTCTTTACCAGCTGCACTGCAGAGGGAGTCATTCACTCAGTCACATCAGTTTGGGGTTTTTTTAATCAGCCACCAGGCTGCTGTGGCAGGAACACACACTGCAACTCAATCACTGCAACAAACAGCGCAGGTAAACACAAACGCTATCAGCACACACAACAAAGCCTGATTAGCAGTGATAACCAGAGCTGGTACTGATAAGAAACTGAGACTGAGATTGCAATATGGATATCTTTTGTCAGCAGGGGGATCGTGAGGTGCTAATGTTTGAATTAAATTAATTTTCTAAGTTTGAATAAGATTTTCCCTGATTTGTAGGCCAGGGAATGACTTGTTTAGGGAGCTGTCTGATACAATGTTTTCTAAAGGGAAAACATTGCATATTCTTGCAATTTGGAAAAAGCTGCAAACTAATTTTTTCACTCTCCTTTACTGGTGGGACTACAGAGTCACATTGAACTGACCAACATAACTGGCCTAGAAAGCCACAGCTGTGACTGTGTGAGCCGTCAAAGTGGATAGCACATGGTTTAGTTGTGTTTATGGGTATAACTGCAGTTGAAAATCCATTTTTTGATGAAATCTAATCACTAGTCTAGACCTTTGACCTTTAAAACAGACAAAATAATAGTTCCTTCCTGGTGTTGTAGGACAGTGTTGACAGCAGCGGCGGACCACAGGCTCGTCACATGACAGCAACTCTCTCTTTCCAACCTGGATACAGTTTCAGTTTTTAACCGCTGTCTGTAACACTTTAGATTAGAGAACACATATTAACTATTAACTATGGGGTTTCCCTCAACAGTTTAATAATTTCCCTCAATAATATGTGATACTAGCACCTAATAAGCCCCAAACTGAGCAAAGCAGACTAAGAGCCTGATTCATGTGCAACAGCTTCCTTACGGACTGCTATAAGCACTAATTAGGAGGCTAATGAGGGAAAACCCATAGTTAATGGGGAATACTTGATGCTAATTAAGTGGTTTGTTTGGACTAATAATGAACCAATACACTACTAATATGCATGTTAATAAGAAACGTATTAATAGTTAATATGTGTTCCCTAATCTAAAGTGTTACGCATTTAACACGTGAAAAAGAGCAGTATGGAGGATTTTCTTTATTTGAGACAAAATCTGAGTTCCAACCAAAACAAGAAATGCTGCAATGAGCCAACGACACCGTACCTCATCCTATTAGCAGAGGGGCTATCACATTTCATAGTGGACTATACTATTATTTGGCTGGTATGTGCCTTTGTGACTATGATGGATAAACACAAAGAAAGAAGTGCAGGAGAGGAATGTGGAAAAAGCCCAGCGGGAGACGTGAAGTGTTTTGTTCAAAAATCAGAAAAGTGACATCTGCTCTTACAAAATCAATCGACAGCACAAAATGAAAATAAAATGACGTTAACTTAGATCCTCAGTTGGCAAAATGCTGACACTTTCACAGACGCAATCCTCTATATTTTGACTCCAGGTAGTGATTTCCCCCCCTCCAGGACGGATATTTTGTTAATAAACACTTTATATTTAGGTGTAACGTACCTTCCTGGTAGTTGTGCGCCCCGTCCGGAAGGGCCAGGAAAGGCAAGTACTTCCACTCCTCCGGCAGGGAGTTACTGTCATGGCCCTCGTCCGGGATGAGCGGCGGGTACGAGAATTCAACCTGAAGATGGAGGAAAGATTAAGAACAAGGAGAGAACCGACATGGTTAGCTTCGACTATGAAGAAGAAGACTTAAGACTTGACTTAGTTGAGACTTGACTTTGACTTGTGATGAGATTTGTTCCAGCAGACGACTGAATTTAAATTCTGTTTTCTGAATTTGTATGGAATGATTGAATTTATTGAAGTTGAAACTGATTATAGAAATCAAACTCATGATGCTCTTACCAAGTTTTTATCCTATTAAAACCATATTGCATTGAAAAGTCCTAGATATTTAGTTTTCTTTAAGATATTAAATTGATACTGGACTCTTGATTTGTTCTGACTTGACTTGGTGTTCTACATTTAAACTTGGGACTTGACATGAGATTTGTGCCTCAAGACTTGAGACTGACTTGGGACTCAAACAAAGTCACACCTCTGACTGCTTCTATCTTGGAATAACAACAAATAAAACCGTTTTTTACACTTTCCTTTAACTTGCTCTAATTCTCAATAATCGCACCATTTCCCCTCCAAGTTTTTTTTATGTCACTGGGTTTCTGTTTCCCAAATTCACTTGTGTCCTTGTTTTCTTTCCTTTTTGGGTGTGATGCTTTTATAAACCTCTTCTCTCTTTTTAAGTGTTTTACCTTTCGTGCGTATGTGCAAATCAACTAAAGCTAACCATAATTCAACCTTGCTTTTAATCCCTCTACAAGTCGAGCAAAAACTAGTCCATGTAAACCAGGAGTGAGTCCAGTGGCAGCAGCCTGATGTGTGTCAGCACTGAAGATGAGACTAGAGGTTATCTGAACTTATTTGAACTGGCAGAGTTTGCATGTTCCCTTCACATGGGTTTCCTCCCATGCCTGTGTCAGGTGATTTGGAGACTATAAATTACCCATAGGTGTGAATGTGAGCACGAGTGTGTTTGTCTGTCTGTGTGTTCCGCCCCAGTGCATGCTGGGATAGGCTCCAGCCACCTGTGACCCAGAGTAGGAATAAGCAGGTATGGAAAATGAATGAATGACACAGGAAACGTTAAGCTAAGCTCTGGTACTGTAGTCTCCTTTTCTATCCGATTTACTGTTGTTATGTAATAGTGTACAGATTTCAGTGTTTATGTCTCTATGAAAGCTTATTGGATCATATCTAATATAAAGTTGAGCCAAGTTCTTTCCAAAAAGTCAGATACAGCTCAGGACAGGAGGGATACCGTCCCGGCCTGGAGATTTCCCATGGTTCATCTCTGTGAGTGCATCCTATAGTTCATCAAGAGTAAAGGGAGACGCTAATGAAGTTATTTGTTGCTCAGATAATTTGGGTAAATTCAAGTCATCAAGGAAAGAATCTGAGTCAGCTTTTGCAAAAAAAAAAAAAAAAAATCCTCAAAAACTGCCATTAGTTGCTTGAACTGCAGTCACACATGCTGGTCTGACACTACAGTACTAAATAAAAAATGACAGCCAGTCATAGTAAACACGTCATACAACAAACAATTCTTTAGAAATTGTGATGTGGTTTGTGGTTTTCTGTTCCCCATTTCTTTTGGGGAACGAGTCCAGTTTTCACAGCTTTGTTTGTTAGTTTGGTTTACTCTATAGTTTTGCTAGTTTAAGGGGGCGCAGTGGGTTTGTCGGCCCGTAGCTTCCACCTCCTTTTGCGTTTGCATAATTCAATTAAAGCGTAATTTAAAACAAAAGAGTAAACCGTCTTCCTCTAGCATGTACTCCCTAGGTTTGACTCTGAAAAATGATGCTCTTAATTAATACGTCCACGTCTCCTCAATATGCCTCCTGCCAGAGAAACAGATGGGTAGCAGGAGAAAGAGAGAGGGCCGAGAGAGAGAGAGAGAGAGACTGATTAAAGAGCCAGGAACCCAATCTTGTGATACCCAGCGGGAGTTCACTGACCCCTATCAGATAACCTCTACCACCAGAGGCAAGCGAGCCCCATTACCTGAAACAAAGAACCTGCTCTGTCTGCTCTGCTCCAATGCATTATTTTGTTGCGAGCTAACAGGTTTTTTTTTTTTGGGGGGGGGAGATGGACAGGCGGCAGTGCGACTCGGTCTCATTCTTAGATAAAAACTGTACTTTTATCTTTCGCAGAGAACAACAGCTGTTTCTCAGGCCGCTGAAAAAAGACACTCCCTGCATTTTTTTTTTAGCACCACAGACAGATGGAGAGCAGCAACAAAGCAGCGCAGTGTTGGATCTGTGGCTGCTGGCTTGGTCTGTAAATGTGGTGGGTTGGTCATTTTTAATTTTGCAATGTTTAAAGAAGAAGAAGAAGTGATACCTAGAAGATGCATTAACTGTTGCTTCAGCTGAATCCTTCACACACACTTTCACTAATTCCCAGGTGAAGACTACAGGCCATCATGTCTGTCAGGACCTACTTCACTTGTCAATGACAGGTGTCCCAGTTAAACTTTAATCTTTGAAAAACAGGTTTACAGGGAAAATAACACAGCTTTCTCTGTGGGCTGCCCTCCATTAAGTTCAGTTAAAAAGAAACCTAAGCAGGGCTTTCTGGAGCAGGAATAATCAGAGTCAGAGGTTGTTTGTCGGCCTGGGTTTTCAAAACAAATAAACAAGCAAACAAGGAAGTCTTCTGCCTCTGTGTTAAGACAAATGTCCACACCAGAGAGCAAGCTGTGTGAGCCTAATGAAAACACTGCTTGATGTTGAATAGACTGGAAAGATGTCCAATTTGGCAATGCACACATTACATAACCATGCGAGCCCAGGGCAAATACAGCGCAATGAGAGGAAATTATGTTAACTACAGTGACTTCTCAATGCATTTATCAGTTTCACAGCAGCAGGGAACGAATAATATCAACGGTTGTGTGTTTTGTGTAAAGCAATACTGTCATAACTCCCATGAAAAAAGAGCCTGACAGGAAAGATGTCACCTGTCAGCTGAGCTTCATTAATCAACAACTGGATCAGAAACCGCCAGCTGTTTAACGTTATCGCGGTAATTTACATTACTGGTTGTTGAATGCATTTCTAATGTGTCTAATGCTCGCAGGGTCACACTGGTATTCAGTTATGTTGAAGGAATAAATTCGCTGTCGTGTCTTATTAGCCACAGTTCAACAACTGGCGCTAACAGGCTGCTAGCATGCCGCTCGAGCTTCACCTACCTGACAGCCCTTTTTGTGGTGAAATCCGACCACAACGATATGCAGTACCGGTCCCTTCGCTTCCTCTTTGCCCTGCGACTCCATGCCCCGCTGGTATTTGGGCAGTAGTGTGTTGTTTTTCACTCGCAGCCTCGGACGTAAACAGAGCAAGAGTGTCTGCTTTTCCTTGAGTCGACGCCGTCGGTCCGCAGCAGCAGGAACACACAATCAAAGCAAACCGATTTTCTCTTCCGCTTCGTCCGCGTTCAGTCAGAGTGTGTGAGAACTGAGGAGGCGAGAGGTTTCACTCCCGCCCACTTCCGCATTCGCCTAAATTCCGTTAGACCACAACGTTTTTTGGCGAGTCAATTTGAGTGTCACTTTTTTTCTGCTTATTTGATTTAGCCTAACAGCATAGTCTTTCAGTTACTAATAGCGTTATTAGCATACACATTTTTTTAGCAGGTAGTTATGTGTCGCGCATGCGTTGTATGGCGTTAGTTAATGTCCGTAATGAATATTCATAAATATTCCTGTATAAATTAGATGTTGTGAGCATTAATTGGCTAACCTGCCAGCTACTAATTCTAATTTCAGACAGTTGTACGCATGTGCGCGATGATTTCCCGCCTGGTGTAGGTGTACGATTTCCATAGACTGGATTCGGATGTGTGAACTATCTTGATAGTTAATTTATCTTCATGTCTTTGGTGCAGTCGTAGGATTACGTCATGTATCGACCAACACAAACAGCGCCATCACGTGGAACAAATTTGAGAAAGGACAGGATAAACTGATCCATCGACTCATCCCAATCCTGTTTGTTTAATTCTGTTTGATCTAATCTATATAGCTTTTGTTAATCTCGTTTTTTCCCTGCCAAATGGCAAAGCTGACACGACCGGCTCCATCATAGCTCTTGGACGATTGCTTCTAGGTTTGATTGCTTTCGCCTGGCCGCTGATGTTCTTCTCTCGATTGCTTCTGACTGTTCACAGTGTTCGTTGAACATGGCGGCTACACCAGCAACAAACCCATCACAGTTGCTCCCACTTGGTTCGTAAATGACGAATAACTATGTTCTGTTTTAGATAACAAGTACAATTTGTCAATATTAAAACTCTGCGTGCGTTGATAGGCTTTTACGAACGGCGTCCAACTGTTAGCTCTGTTTTGCTAGCTAACGTTAGCATCACGCTGGCAGGCAGACATGACAGCATTCATAGCTACAGTATGCTGTATATACACGTTGCCTTTGCTACCAATGGCTCCTTTTGCTGGCTGTGATCATAAAGTACACATTTAGGAAGTCTATATACTGTTGTACATATTGTGTTTGACTCAATTGCTTCCAAAGTTTCCCAAGTGTTATTTAGGCAGCTGTATGTAAATAAATCCATTATCTCTCTTTATCTTCCAGAGCTTGTGGACAAATGTATCGGCTCTCGGATCCACATCGTCATGAAGACCGACAAGGAGATTGTCGGCACCCTGCTGGGTTTCGACGACTTTGTCAGTATCCTTCCCAGGTTATGGTGCAGGTTGCCATTACATAGGATGTAATGACGCAATTTGCTGTTACGGATCCTCCTATTTAATGCATTGTATGATTACTCCAGTTGTCCCAGAGCTTGTCCTTAACTTGGTGTTTTAGATATGGTGTTGGAGGATGTGACAGAATTGTAAGTACACATGAAATAGTGTTTTTCAAGCCAGCTACTGACTTGGGTCTGTTTTATTAACTTTTACTTCTTCCATCTGTGATGTAGTGAAATCACACCAGAGGGAAGAAGGATAACCAAACTGGACCAGATCCTTCTCAATGGCAACAACATCACCATGGTACGCAAATATGCTCCATATTTTGGCACCATTACATTGTCTTTCATGCTTTTAGGCTTTAACCTACACCATACACCATCACAAGACCTGTTGCTCATGTTAAACACATCCACAAAAACACGAGGTCCAGTTAAATTATGTCTATATTTTGTCTCCCCTGAAACTACTGATTTTGCCCTCATTGCCTCACAACTAAATTGACAATTATCTTAGAGAAACTTAAACCCCCCCAATCCCAGCACAAAACACACCCCACTGGAAATGCCACCACCTTAAATTCTCAGCAAGTTTTCAAAACTTTGATTGTGTTGAATTCTTCTACTTACACAGTTTTCTCTGATCTCCTGTAGCTCATACCTGGAGGAGAAGGACCTGAAGTATGAAATGAGGCTCAGCGTTGTGCTGAGACCGTTTTGTGTTGTGGATACATGCCTTTCCTACATTATGTTCCTTAGTTGATTATTTTTTTATTCTTATTCTTACTATTATTTTTGGTCTTCCTTCTTGGTGTTTGAAAAAAGATTTTTCTAACAAGTTTCCCAGCTGGGTATTTGTGTAAAAAAAAAAAGAAAGGATTTGAAACGTGTGCAGCATAAATGACACATTACAAGACAGATGTTTTTGTTACAAATAAATCACATAATTTCACACAATTTGAAGAACCCACTTTGTTACTTTCTTTCATCATGTAGTGTGTTTTTGAAAAGTCATTGTCATACAGCTTGGCTCACTTAATGTCAAATATAATTCAAGTGTTCTCACACAACAGCAGAATCAGGAGTGGAACAGCAGTGACAAAACCTTGATCCAGTTTGATATGTTGGATGTGTTTATTGATTTCAACAAGAAAACAGAGCTGAAACTTGTTCTATGACTGATTCACAAGTATCATGCAGCATGACTGAACAGAAATAGATTTGATATGAAACACACCAGGTGAAAAACAGCTGAGTAGAGGAATGGAGGTGGAGGAATCCGTCTTGTGGTACCTGCAGCACAGCAGCCTTCCTTCCCTCCTGCTTCAGTACATGGATGGCTTCTCCTCTCCTTTTGGATTTGTCACTTTTTCCAGATTCTTGTTGATGATATCGTAAAGTTCAGCCTAGAGTAAACGGATTGGAACAGAAAGACGAAGTGATGTAAATGTTCTCGTCTGACGGAGCATAGTTAACATGTCCGATATCGGCCGGCTGACTTACGTAGAAGCCGCGGATGTCGAGGACGATCACTCTGATCTCGGAGTAGATCGCCTCGTCCTTCTCGTGGACGAGGGAGCGGTAATCCATCTGGGGGAGAAGGTTACAGCAGGAGGGGTCAGAAAGATACCAGGAATATGTGTTGGAGATATCTTCACAACAGGATTTGGGTCAATTCATGAATTAACTCATCAGTGGGAATTAGAGAAAAAAAAAAAAAAACACTACAGGGAACAGAATTGGAAATGAACTGGAATTTCAGGAAGTTTAATTCAGTGAAATTCTGTGAAATCCCATGTTTCTTTGTTTTTTCTTCCCACATATCTGAGATTCCACATAGTGTTATATATTATCAATACTGAATATCATAAAATGTTAAAGGAACCTTTCAGCTGGTATTTGATGCAGAACACGTAATGGTAATCCATACATTATGATTGAATGTATTTGATTTAACTCTCTTTTATTTCTCACTCTTTTAGAAGTGGAATTTAATGGAATTCAATTCTGTTTCCTGTCATTCCAATTCAATTCACAATTCATTTAATACAGATCTCAAAGACAAAAACATTAAGACATTAAACATTCAGACTTACCACATGAGTCTCTTTGGAGGCTTTGGCGACAGCATCTCCTCTCTCTGAGAAGTACCTGCAGTCCAACAGATGGTTTTATAAGTCACACTGTACTGACAGGAACAGATCTAACTAATGTTCTGTCCACCGGCCACAGTGGCTGCTGTGTCCCAGCATGCACCACCCACTTTAACCTTTTTACCAACAAGGTTTTTTGAATAGAACAAGATCTCCAAATGAGGTGATTGGTTACCTAGATCAGTGATTCTCAACCTTTTTCATATCAAGGACCCTAATTTAGTCCACAGACTCCCATATGATGAGATTTTGTCTCAAACCCAAATCTGAGAATATTTTTATTGTTAGATATGATTTTGTCCAGAATCCCATGACTATCTGTATTGTAGGTAGAGAGATAACAGAGAAACTATGATCAAAACAGTCATTCTTCTATATTCTCTAACTGTGTTAATTTCTTGTAAATGAAATAATGCTGAGGTTTAATAATTCATCAATTTGCCGGGGATCCCCTGGAACCTCCTCAAGGACCCCTGGTGGTCCCCGGACCCCACGTTGAGAACCACTGACCTAGATCAAATTTACTAGCATTTGGCTGGTGGTTGGTGTTATTTCCCACCCTGGATGCTCCCATTACACTTAAAAGCCATCCTACTTGTTGATGTTGGTCTGAAAGCCGTCCACCTTGGTCTTCACTGCTGCAATTCTCTCCAAGATTTTCTCCTGTGGTAAAAAAATAAAACATTTAACAATCCAATATTTGACAAAACTGTGTGCTACTACTCATACACAGTGTGTGTTGTCTTTTGAAGTGTAGTTTACCTGGATTGCAACCCCAAAGTCATTTCCATCTTCTATTTTGGGGATGAGGTGCTGAATCCAGCAGGACACCTGGAGCCACACAACAGTGTTGAGTTCATCATATGATAATTTGACAGTCTAGTTTAGATATAATTTAGATAACTCTATAGGTAAATCCAAGAGGGTAAAGAAACACCAAAGGCATGTAGGCATTTATTCTCCCCACATTTCAGGTTTTCACCCTCTGTGTCCACTTCATTAGATGTTTTAGAGCAGAAACTGAGTTAACAATCTTTACGGCAGGAGTGATTCAAGAGATCTGAGCTTTGAGTTTTGTTTGTATCTTACGGTGATGATGGTCTCTCTTAGTGCAACGATCTCTGGCTTCACTCTGTCCAGCAGCTTCATGATCTTCTCATTCCCTTTGATGAAGCCGCATTTTGGAGCTGCAGGACAGGGAGGAGAACTCAGTTGTTGTTGTTTTTATTTCCCATCATACACACACTGCCTCTCCACCTGCAGGAAACCTGCCAACACACTTTACCTTTCTTCTTTTTCTTCTCATCATCTTCATTCTTGTCGGTCTCCATTTCCTGTGAAGACAATTATGCATAATCAAAAAAAACATCTGATTACAGGACTCTTCGATTAAAGAGTAGGGTGTCGCTGTTCTTTATTTATTTTGGTGTCAGTCCCTCAGAATCAAAGAGCGAGGGCTTCTTTCTAGAGCCGCCATTTTGCACCAAGAGACGTTCAACAATCATACAGGGAGAAATCCATCGTAGAAGAGGAGAGAGACCAGTTTCTCCACCCACAGGAGCAGGAGAGAGACCAGAATGCAATGCAGCAGCAAGATATGTTGCATCTGGACTAAGGGGCGAGACTCTGACATTTTCTCAACTGGAAAAACTCTCACTCTCTTGCTCTCTATTGCTCTCTCCAGCTATAAAACCAACAGCTGAAAGATGATTTTTGGTTGCCAAAAGGCATTCTGGGAAATGTAGGACATCACTAACTGAAGCAGAAGTAGACGAGGCAGGTTGAGAGAAAGTGGGTTCACCAAAAAAGTAAATTACAACACTTCATCACTAAATAACTCCTGGAATGCACTGAACATCACAGACTGATGATCTATAACAGTGAAAGAGGATCTGGAGGTGGATTTTGATTTCCACACAGGCCAGCCTGCTCAAAACACCCATGGTACTGTAGTGTTTCGGATTAAAGCATTCAGCAAATGCCAGTTATCTATGATGAAACTCTGCATCCCAACCCAAGCATGAACTCCTTATTTCAGGTGTCAGAATGTCCCAGCACGTCCGTCTCACCTCCTCCTCTGGAGCCGGAGGGTCTGGGATGGGGATCTCCAGCGGAGCCTGGAGGGAGGACAGGTCCGTGATGCTGAGGGCGTCTTCCTGCACGAGACACACACAACACAAGAACCAGTACAGTCAGCGACTGAGGTGTGTTTCACATGACCCTCCTGTGTGTGTGATGCATGTCATACTGCACATGCTGACCTTGAGCAGACCGTCCAGCAGCATGATCTTCAGCGGGATGTAGTTGGAGAACAGATTCTCCGCCTGGAAAACATGAAATGGTTAAGAGTGGAACCTAAAAAAAAAAATGGCTGAGTTTGAATAAATGTGTTTTTTTTTCTACAACAAACCTCATGATACAGCGACTGGCGGAAGTTTTCCACCTGTGGGGAACAAACAGGATGAAATAAACTGACAAATCATGATCAAAGAACATATATCTTGCTTATAACGTTGCGACAACACGCGTTTCAGTGTCGGCTGCCAGTTTCGTAAGTTGATTTACTTTCGTTTTCCAAGGGGCTTTCCGTAACTCTGCCGTTAAAGTCCGCTTTTCACCACGTTTGTGCAAGAAATTCAACATAAAATCTACTTGAAATGATCTTTAATGTACATTCTGAGCATATAACACGCATCTGAAGAGTCTAACTAACAATTCAACTTACCTTCCCTGCGCCGGCGCGGCTTATCTTCAGCACCGACGTCTTTGACATGACTGTGCAACTTTGTTTTCAAGTAAAAGACAAATAAATATGTCTGTTAGGTTTGTAAAACAAGTCAGTAGTTTACAGCAGAGGAGAGGAGACGGCAGCGTCGCGAGCCTGCTGCTTTATTTCCTCCTTCATGCAATTTAGTTTCGATTTGATCAGATTACAATGAGATGATGCGGCTGGCGCCTCCCACCGACTCTCCTGATGACACTCAGCTTGTTTCCTCATGGCTGTGTTCAGATCCTCAGCACACTGACACATCACAGCTTATTTTACCATATAATATAGAATATTCCTACAGGGAACTGCAGTGTGTCCGTGAGTTTACAGTGATCTCATTGTACTTCATGATGTTTTTATTCTCATTTATTTATTATTTATGTATATTTTTAGCATTATTGTTTTCATCTCTCATGGTATCACTAATATTTCTTTAATGTTCCTATATAGACATAATAGGTTTGCTTTGATATTTGGATAGCATCCTTCTAAAATGTACCATAAGATTACAAGAGTTATTTTTGGTAAGGTTTCATCTCACATTTAAGAACCATAACCAAACTGATTTATTTTTCAAAATAATTCTAGCACTAGCCTAAAGCTATGGATTTAATAATAATAATAATGATAATGATAATAATAATAATAATAATAATAATAATAATAATAATAATAATAAAAGATTAAAATATTTTTTTAAATGCATAGTTTCAGTTTTCAGGTCTGATTTGCTGAGTCACGATCAAAGATGCTGTGTTACCCATAAACACAAACATCATGTGACCATAACAGCTCATTTACTCATTTAATTACTGCCAAAATCACCACTCACACCCAGCGTTATCAAGCAACATGAGTTTATTTTTCATCAGTTTAAAAGGAATTTTATTTTATTTTTTGGGGGGTTCAGTAAAAAAGTAAATGACAAGTTCTAACAGTGAAAGAGGATCTGAGGGTAGATTCAAGTGCTTAGTCAACTCATCCTGGGAAAATAAAGCCAAATAAGTGTGATTTATTTTCTTTACTCTCATTGTTTCAGGGGAAATCCCTCCCTACAACACTAACAGGGTTAGAAAGCGTCACCATGTAGCAGCAAAACCATGTAGCAGCAAAACCATTCAACAGGGGTTTATCCAAACCCCTGTTGAATGGAGATTACTCAGGAGACTGAAATGTTGGGAGCATTAAAAATATATTGTTTCACTTTGTTTTTTTGGAAAATGAATCTGTCGGTTCATCCTCCTGTTGTGGTTTCAGGGAAACTGGACTGACTGAGGCAGCAGGCAACACATGTGAGAGGTGGGGACCCGAGTCACATGACTTGGACTCAAGTCAGACTCAAATCACCATTTGAATTGCTTGAGACTTCACTTGATGCATGAAGAGAAGACTTGAGACTTGACTTGACTTGGGTTCTGGTGACTTGGGACTTGACTCTGAGTTGTACTTTGATGACTTGAAAAGGTTTCTAAAGTCTTGACTTGAGATCTTGTGTTTGTGTAAATGACTTAGATTGAAAGTGATGAGATTTGTTCCAGCAGATGACTGAATTTAAATTCTGTTTTCTGAATTTGTATGGAATGATTGAATTTATTGAAGTTGAAACTGATTCTAGAAATCAAACTCATGATGCTCTTACCAAGTTTTTATCCTATTAAAACCATATTGCATTGAAAAGTCCTAGATATTTAGTTTTCTTTAAGATATTAAATTGATACTGGACTCTTGATTTGTTCTGACTTGACTTGCTGTTCTACATTTAGACTTGAGACTTGACACGAATGAACTCGACTTGGTAATGTAGATTTAGACTTGGTACTTGACTTGAGACTTCTGCTTCAGGACATGAGACTGACTTTGGACACAAGCAAAGTTGACTTGGTCACACCTAATGTCCATGCAGAGAGTAAAGTTAATCCACATGCATGTTAATACTCTTGCTTGTATCCACCCAGCCATCAGTCTGATGTCTTTTCAGCGGATGGACACTGTGATAGGCCTTGTAGTAAAATACCCATCAGCAGCAGCACAAACTGAGCAGATAAACAGAGGGAGTGAAAAGCTGCCAGGGTGCCAGTCAGACCATGAGCACTCTGAAGAACATGTTGAGGTGGAACTGGGCTTTCTGTATGAGCTGTGGGACTGAGCAAACATCCAGTGTCATCTTCATCTGTCCATGGATATTTCACACCCAGAAATGGAGGGACCATGTACCATAAGACTGGTGTTTCCTTTGTTAAAACATGTTGTGCGTTCAAGCTTATTCAAGTTATTTTAAATTCTAGTCGAGATCCCAAGGTTTCCAAAGATACCAAATATGTCATGCTGAATTACAGTGAAATGTGTATAAAATGATATACAAACATCTAGATTTTTTCCATTTGATGTAATGTCGCAGCCATAAAATCATGGCGTCTTGTATTTGAATATTCACTCAATATAAGCAGCTAGAGCTTCAAGACAGCGTTGGAATGAGCAGATACAGAATACTATGCTGTTTAACACCCAGAGGAAGAAGGGGAACTGTTGTGGAGCCATCAGACAGGGTGCTGCTGTCCAAACACATGTGGGACTCACTGAACACTTTTCAACCTTACTTAGTGACACTAATACTGAGGGTGATTAAATACAAGGAACAACAGTCTTTATTTAGAAATGATTTATTCTATTTATATTGGTTCATTTCTATTTTTTTTTTCTTCCCCAGAGAGCAAGCCAAAGGCATAAATCTGATTTAGATTAACACAGCAGCATATTGATATATAACAATGAAAAAAATAATCTGTCTTTTTCTTGGTATAACAAGATATTTTCACGTTATAATGACATCTTTTCTCGTTATTACGACATACCAACTTATCTCATTATAACGAGAAGCGTTTCTCGTTATAATGACATACCAACATATCTCGTTATAATGAGAAACTTTTCTCGTTATAACGAGATACCAAGAAACCTTCAAATATTGTTATAATGAGAAAAGATCTATAGCCTAGAAAACAACCTCTCATGGAATGAGACAACTCAGCAACAACAATAAGACAAACTCAACTCATCCTGACTCAGACACAAGTTGATATCTCATTATAACGAGAAAACTTTCTCGTTATAACGAGATACCAAGAAACCTTCAAATGTTGTTATAATGAGAAAAGATCTACAGCCTAGAAAACAACCTCTCATGGAATGAGACAACTCAGCAACAACAATCAGACAAACTCAACTCATCCTGACTCAGACACAAGTTGATATCTCGTTATAACGAGAAAACTTTCTCGTTATAACGAGATATGTTTGTATGTCATTATAACGAGAAACGTCTCTCGTTATAATGAGATAAGTTGGTATGTCGTAATAACGAGAAAAGATGTCATTATAACGTGAAAATATCTTGTTATACCAAGAAAAAGATGAAATTCTCAGATACGAGATACTGAGCCTATATTTTTTTCCCACTGTGATATGAATATGCTGCGGTAGACCAAACATCTCCATGTCATGACTGACACAGGGAACGAAAACACCATCCTTCTCACTCTTCCGGAGGGGGAGGGAGATTGAAAAGGATTTTTTTTTTTTCGTTCCCTGTGTTGGTGACTGCCTGGAGGAGGGCAGATGGTCTGCTGTAAAGCCAGAGGCGACAGTGGCAAGGAAAAACTCCCTTTGAGAGGAAGAAACCTTGGGAGGAGCCAGGCTCTCTGGGGGAATCCCATCCTCCTCTGGGCAGGTGGCATCCGGTCGCTCCATCGGTCGTGTGCTCACCGGTCCACCGGACACGCAGGTAGTCCATCCTCCTCCCCTGCCTCTCCATCTTCACCTCCACCTTCATCACCTGCACAGGGAAGACAGAGAGAGAGAGAGAGAGAGAAACTATACTTACCTTGCGGCCCTTCTTCTAGGTCCTCTTAGGGAGCCTGAAGCATGGTGGGTTTAGGTCCAGGTTGGTGCCGGGTTGTTGGATGTGCTGGTTGTTCTGGCCTCGCTGGCAGATGGTTGAGGGCTGCTGATCTAAACAGCCATCCAGCTCACTCCAGGACCGTCCCACCGACCTCCTCCTCTTCTACTGCTGAGAATACAGACAACACACATACGTACAGTATTAGCGGATTTAATCAACATTAGACGGGTGGCATCCCGAATCCCTGTCCCTCTGAACTTGAATCAATCTGACCAAGAAATCATGCGGACTGTGAGATGTGTGTGTGGGCTTGCAATCTGGGGAAACTGGCAAATTTAAAGAACATCAGTGTTTGTGTTTTTTCTCTATCTGTCTCTTCCACATCATATACATCGCCTGTTTGACTTTAGTGCAGGACGTGACGGTGCTGTCCTCCTTACTTGTTTTTCGTAGAAGAGGACGTACGCGCTGTTTTTCCGCTGGTTGCAGACAGACTCGCCGGTCGTCTCAGTGACGTTCTCATCGTCGTAAGTGAGCCAGCGGTCTGTCTGGTCGTCCGTCTCCCCCTCTCGGTAGGCCCCGTCGCTGATGTAATGGCCTGAGAGGAGAGGACACAGTGTTGCATGGGACACCTAAAGACACTGCTCACCTACTCACTTCAACTCACGTAAGCCATGATAATGGATAGATGAATCAATAATTAAAATAGTAAAATAAAATAATCCAGTGCAGTGTGTGCTGATCTTACCTGAGTACAGTGTGGGGCCGATGTGGCTCAGTACGCTGACCAGACTGTAGCGACTCACGGCCTGAGAAACAACACAGTTACTAACAGTTGCTACACACACAAACAAAATACCAAAACACACAGTGAGCACATTTACTTTCCCTTCACTCCCAGCATGTTTCAATCCATTAAACTCAATTTAGACATTGAAATGATCAGTTGACCTGCACACAACTGTCTGTGGCCTATTATTTGGTTTTTAATATTCCTTTTCAATCTCTCTCTTTCTCTCTCTCTCTCTCCCTGTCTGTCTGTCTCTCTCACTCTCACACACTCTCTCTCTCTGTCTCTCTCTCCCTCTCTCTCTCTCTCAGTACTTATCCATCTATCTCTACCTCTATCCTCACCATGGGGTCTTTCTCCTCATCACTCCCTGTGCCTGGATCATAAAAGAACGGGAAGGAAAAACAGCAGAGGATACGAGTCTGTCACTATTCAGTATTTCGTACTAAACTTTATTCTGGGTCTATGCATTTCAAATACAAATATCACCATCCATATTACACTGTTCTAAATATACAGAATACTGTATGCACTACATTTCTAAAGTCAACTATTTCATTTCAAGCAGCAACTTAGCATATTGCAGTGTGTTTCCTCTGCTTGCAAAAACTGGATCACAGAGGAATTTTTCACGAAACTGTTTCTCTTTAGCATGGCTGTCATCTCAAGACAAATCTGGTGTCAATGTAAACATCAGGTATACATCAGTCTATGTGTAAGACATCAAGTTCAAATGTCACCACGGTACCTGAGGCAGGCGGAGGGCTGACGGGGGTCACACGGTCAGCAGTGTGCTGTGCCTGTCCAGAGTCCAACAGCAGCTCTCTGGACAGAACAACAGGCTGCTGCATCTTCTTCAGGTTGCCGGATAGAGTGTCCCTGAAGCGTTTCAATTGGAGGACCAGCACACTGTAGGCACAAAAGACAGGGATGAAGGGGGAGAGATGGAGAGGAAAAGATAGGAGCAGGGATGTGGAGTAGAAAGGGAGAGAGGGGTGGACAAGATGGCGAAAAAAAACGGGTTAATAGTCGAACAAACTGCCCGAGAAATAGTCTAGCTCACACTTGGGTGGTGTGTTTGTGATGGATGTGATGTCACTCACCTGGGCGTGGTCAAGAAGGACCACTGCCGGGCAGATTTGTCTGCTCCACACTCGCAACGATAATCCAACTCTTCCTCCTGCAGCACAGCACAGCAGCAAGGAAGCGTGCTTTAGTTTACACATTTGCACGGATGGCAACAACTCAAAATGGTGAAAAATGAATACTATGGGAGCTTTGAGTGTCACACCAGACGATCCTAATGCCACTTACCATCAGGTATCGCTGCAGCGACTGGTCCACTGAGTCTCCAGGCACCAGGTCCAGGGAAAGGTTGGTGGAGTTCTCCCAGTTAAAGGACTGCGCACCGCATCTACACAGTAAAGGAGCATAATATCAAGAGACTTGCTGACATTTAGACTGTAGAATCACAAAACAAAATGATTCAAGTTGAAAATGCCATCAGATCTGTATTGTAGTGTTGAGGGGTGTCCTGCATTTCAAACGTCTCTGCGGTGTCCCAATTGAATCCTGAAACTACAAGTCTTTAGCCTCCCATGACGTCCCAGCAGGTATAAACATGTGTGTGATGTGTGTTGCTGCTGTGTAGTCTTACCCCTTGCAGGTCCTGGTGCTCTGCATCCTAAAAGCAAATTGAGTCTCCACTGGGCAGATGTAAATCTCGCCCCTCTTTAATGCTGCTGCCTGCAGCATTGGAGCCAGATTACTCATCTGATCCAGCAAACAGAAGAGGAACTCATGGGCATCCTGAATATACACACACACACACACAGAAAACAGACAGAGAAATAAACAGAGAACTCAACACTTGGGAGGAGAAAGTATCAGCAGGTGGTGAAAAAAAAAATCCCATAAAATTTTCAGTAAAGATCTGTGTGCTGCTGCGCTCTCTGTTGAAGATGAAAAGCGTACTCACTTCTTGCCCGTCGCCTCTGAACTCGGTGGTCTTGGCAGAGACGGTGCTCTTTAATCTCTTGAGGACTTTACATTTGTGTGTCATGCTGCTGGAGTAACGAGACACTCCGACGTCCACAAACTCTCTGGAGAGAGCAAAGGAAAAGAGGACAGAGTGGAAGAGACAAGAGACCGTTATCCGAGTATTCTGTTATTTCTTTTTGAGCTGCAAGTCTATGGAACAACTTAAGAATGGCTGTGTGCATCCCTGCTAAGGAGGGAAGCTACATGTGTGTGTGTGTGTGTGAATGGGTGGGCACGCATGTACCTGATGACTTTAGCCTTAGGGACTGAACTCCAAATTGTACGTTGGCGGCTGAACTCCTGAAAGAGTGTTTTCAGGGTCAGGAGGCTCTGCAGGGTAGAGTTCATATAGCAGGTCTGCGCCAGGTTGGGAAACCTTAGACAGAAACACAACAAGTCAGAGAACACAACAATATCATATCTCCTCCAATGAGAAATCACAAACTCATTTTCTTCTCTCTAGCTATGTTTTACTGGTATTGCACGGATTCATTTCATGTCACAGCTTTGTATCTTATGTGTACACATGCATGCAAATGAACATTCATTGTGTGTGTGTGTGTGTGTGTGTGTGTGTGTGTGTGTGTGTGTGTGTGTGTGTGTGTGTGTGTGTGTGTGTGTGTGCTTACCCGAGGCAGGCGAGCTGACTCATAGAGAGGCCCTGGGTGTCAGCTGGAAGTCCATGGCTCTGGACTGCTGGCTGCTGTCCGGAAATTGCCTGGAGAGGATTCCAAGCCTGGATGGGCACTGGATGTCCCACCTCAAGGATGATGCCCCCCACTAACTTGACAGCCTTCTTGTCAGGCTTCTCCTCCTTAGTGGAGGCAGACTTCTTCTTAATGCCACTGCTGCTGGTGGCTTTCTTCACTTTGGTGGGACAAGTGGACTCAACCACCTCATCCTTCTGTGTAGGGGAAGAAAATACACACGGTTAAATATAGCAGAGGCAGCAGCAATAGACTAATAAACTACATCAAATATATTTTTGTACAGCACTCTCATTCACAACTTACAAGTTCAAATGTAAAATCTACAAACTACTAAAAACCTGGTGAATGTTTAGCACCGGCACTTTGTGTGAAACGTACCTTGCTGCTACAGAAACAACACCTGCACCACCAAGAATGCTTCTTGGGCTTCTGCTTGTTTTCAGTCTCAGGTGCTGTGACTGAGCAGGCCGAGGTGGATGGAGGGTCGGCGACCCCGTTCTCCTCTCTGGGAGCCTTCAAGATGTTGACACTGATAAAGAAAACTCAGTTGGTTATTCTGTCATGTACTAAGGTGATAGTAATGAAGCTAATAGTGAAGATTTACATCTTATTTCTATCAAAGATGGACTGGATCAATTACTTCATTCTGTATTTTTTTCTATGGGGATTTTGGTCTTACAAATGATGTGGCATTAAAGAGGGTGTGTAAGAAGTTTGGGTGAAATTGTCCATCAAACTGAATAAACTAGCTAATGAAAGGACCATAGAAAGTGAAGGAATATAGTCATGAAGAGTTTCCTTACCTGCCCTGTGGACTGCAGGGCAGTTTGTCATCATCAGCCTCAGCTACCTTCAGATCCGGGCTTGTTGGTTTGTGCTGATTGGAACAAAGAAAAGTACACATGGTTAAATATGACAGAGATATAAGCTGCCTTCATAACTAATATAAGATGGCATAACTTGGACTCACAATTTACAAGTCCAAATGTAAAATCTACAAACGACTAAAAACCTGGTAAATGTTTAGCACCGGCACTTACCTTGCTGCTACAGCTACGCCGCCTGCGCCACCAAGGAGGCTTCTTGGGCTTCTGCTCTTTTTCAGTCTCAGGTGCTGTGACTGAGCAGGTCGAGGTGGATGGAGGGTCGGCGACCCCGTTCTCCTCTGTGGGAGCCTTCAAGATGTTGACACTGCTGATAAAGAAAAACCCAGTTGGTTATTCTGTCATGTACTAAGGTGATAGTAATGAAGCTAATAGTGAAGATTTACATCTTATTTCTATCAAAGATGGACTGGATCAATTACTTCATTCTGTATTTTTTTCTATGGGGATTTTGGTCTTACAAATGATGCAGCATTAAAGAGGTTGTGTAAGAAGGTTGGGTGAAATTGTCCATCAAACTAAATAAACTAGCTAATGAAAGGACCATAGAAAGTGAAGGAATATAGTCATGAAGAGTTTCCTTACCTGCCCTGTGGACTGCAGGGCAGTTTGTCATCATCAGCCTCAGCTACCTTCAGATCCGGGCTTGTTGGTTTGTGCTGATTGGAACAAAGAAAAGTACACATGGTTAAATATGACAGAGATATAAGCTGCCTTCATAACTAATATAAGCTGGCATAACTTGGACTCACAACTCACAACTTACAAGTTCAAATGTAAAATCTACAAATGACTAAAAACCTGGTGAATGTTTAGCACCGGCACTTTGTGTGAAACATACCTTGCTGCTACAGCTACGCCGCCTGCGCCACCAAGGAGGCTTCTTGGGCTTCTGCTTGTTTTCAGTCTCAGGTGCTGTGACTGAGCAGGTCGAGGTGGATGGAGGGTCGGCGACCCCGTTCTCCTCTGTGGGAGCCTTCAAGATTTTGACACTGCTGATAAAGAAAAACCCAGTTGGTTATTCTGTCATGTACTAAGGTGATAGTAATGAAGCTAATAGTGGAGATTTACATCTTATTTCTATCAAAGATGGACTGGATCAATTACTTCATTCTGGTTTTTTTCTATGAGGATGTTTGGCTTACAAATTATGTTGTATTAGGTAAGAGGCATGTGGTAAGAGGTTTGGGTGAAATTGTCCATCAAACTGAATAAACTAGCTAATTAAAGGACCATAGAAAGTGAAGGAATATAGTCATGAAGAGTTTCCTTACCTGCCCTGTGGACTGCAGGGCAGTTTGTCATCATCAGCCTCAGCTACCTTCAGATCCGGGCTTGTTGGTTTGTGCTGATTGGAACAAAGAAAAGCACACATGGTTAAATATGACAGAGATATACACTGCCTTCATAACTAATATATGTTGGCATAACTTAGACTCACACCTCACAACTTACAAGTTCAAATGTAAAATCTACAAACTACTAAAAACCTGGTGAATGTTTAGCACCGGCACTTTGTGTGAAACGTACCTTGCGCCTGCGCCACCAAGAATGCTTCTTCGCCTTCTGATGCTTCCCAGTCTCAGGTGCTGTGACTGGGCGGGCCGAGGTGGATGGAGGGTCGGCGACCCCGTTCTCCTCTGTGGGAGCCTTCAAGATGTTGACACTGATAAAGAAAAATCCAGTTGGTTATTCTGTAATGTGCTAAGGTGATAGTAATGAAGCTAATAGTGAAGATTTACATCTTATTTCTATCAAAGATGGACTGGATCAATTACTTCATTCTGTATTTTTTTCTATGGGGATTTTGGTCTTACAAATGATGCAGCATTAAAGAGGTTGTGTAAGAAGTTTGGGTGAAATTGTCCATCAAACTGAATAAACTAGCTAATGAAAGGACCATAGAAAGTGAAGGAATATAGTCATGAAGAGTTTCCTTACCTGCCCTGTGGACTGCAGGGCAGTTTGTCATCATCAGCCTCAACTACCTTCAGATCCGGGCTTGTTGGTTTGTGCTGATTGGAACAAAGAAAAGTACACATGGTTAAATATGACAGAGACATAAGCTGCCTTCATAACTAATATAAGCTGGCATAACTTGGACTCACAACTCACAACTTACAAGTTCAAATGTAAAATCTACAAATGACTAAAAACCTGGTGAATGTTTAGCACCGGCACTTTGTGTGAAACGTACCTTGCTGCTACAGCTACGCCGCCTGCGCCACCAAGGAGGCTTCTTGGGCTTCTGCTTGTTTTCAGTCTCAGGTGCTGTGACTGAGCAGGCCGAGGTGGATGGAGGGTCGGCGACCCCGTTCTCCTCTGTGGGAGCCTTCAAGATGTTGACACTGATAAAGAAAACCCAGTTGGTTATTCTGTCATGTACTAAGGTGATAGTAATGAAGCTAATAGTGGAGATTTACATCTTATTTCTATCAAAGATGGACTGGATCAATTACTTCATTCTGTATTTTTTCTATGAGGATTTGTGGCTTACAAATTATGTTGTATTAGGTAAGAGGCATGTGGTAAGAGGTTTGGGTGAAATTGTCCATCAAACTAAATAAACTAGCTAATGAAAGGACCATAGAAAGTGAAGGAATATAGTCATGAAGAGTTTCCTTACCTCCCCTGTGGACTGCAGGGCAGTTTGTCATCATCAGCCTCAGCTACCTTCAGATCCGGGCTTGTTGGTTTGTGCTGATTGGAACAAAGAAAAGTACACATGGTTAAATATGACAGAGACATAAGCTGCCTTCATAACTAATATAAGTTGGCAAAACTTGGACTCACAGAAGAAAGTATCTGCAAAACACTTATTGATGCAAGTCTGTGTAATGCCAACATTCTCCATTTACAAGGTCACATGAAAAGTGTAGAAACTACTGAAAATCTGTACTTCTGTGAAACTTACCTTCAGGCGAGTGAAAGGCCAGAAGGCCATGCTTGAAATAGTTTGGGCAAAAACTACAAAAAACTGTTGGTGAAGAACAAACTTTCTCTACAAGTAAGCATGTCCTCTGCAGCGTAGTTGAACTTCATCTGACAAGTTGTCAGCGACCAAGTGAACATGACAGAATGCTGCCCATTGTGATGTCATAAAGCCACTGCTGCCTATTCAACAGCAGAATTACCCACTTTGAGTGTAAAAAATATAAACTATAATATATAAATATATAAATATAAATATATATAAATAAATATATAAAATTAATGGCATTGTAAACACTGGTGGTTCATATAAGTAAAGGTAAAATCAAAACAGTTAAGCAAGTCAGTGTATCTTACAAAATTCCCAAATACAGCATGGTGAATCGCCCACTAAATAAATGGAATATATATTTAAATGAACAGAAAAATTATATATATATATATATATATATATATAGAGAGAGAGAGAGAGAGAGAGAGAGAGAGAGAGAGTTACCTTTTAATGTCAGCAGTGTGAAGCTGTGTATAAGGCTGTAATAAACTTGTGAAAACATTGAAAAGGGGGGGAAACAGTTACAGTTGCAGATCATTGGAGGATGTCATTCAGATATTTTTGACTTTAAGACAAATAAGAAAAGGAAAGGTGAGTGTGAACTCACCTGCATCAGTTCTGATGCATATATTTCCAGAATATACTTGAGGGCGTTAGCTGCTAGATCTAACAACATATTACTACTAGACGATATAGTTTTACATGAAACTGTTGGTGAAAGTACATGAATTGATGCAACAGTAAACACAAACATACATATACAGAATATAAGTCCAAATCTGCACAAATTGTCACCGAATTACTTACCTACATGCAGAAAAACTGACATATCTGCTTATCCACCTAAACATACACACACAAACACAAACACACACACACACACACACGCAGACTCTCTCTCTCTCTCTCTCTCTCTCACACACACACACACACACACACACACACACACAGACTCTCTCTCTCTCTCACACACACACACACACACACACACACAGACACATACACACACACACACACACACACAAACACAAACACACACAAAAATGACATACAGACACACACAGACATGTAAACAAACAGACACCAATTACAGTAACTGAAAACAAATTACAGTTTTTTGATTGCTTACTGTAACAAGACAGTAATGATTACAGTAATTGACACTGAGGACAACCTATAGGAAGTTTTGTAAGTTTTACTGGGGACCTTTTGAAATGTTTACCTTTGACCCCTGGTTACAGCGCCACCATGTGTCTAATTACTGTCATATTTGCTGGGGGACTTGTATCATTGCCAATTCTTACTGTAAGCAAAGATTTAGGTCTGTAGGTATAAAATCTCTCAGACAATTGGGTAATAAAACACGGTATGATAAGCCACGCCCACACTGATAAACCATAACCACATTTTATTTACACACTAAAACATGCTTGGCTGATTGGCCTGACCTATATGCTTATAATACACTCTCGTACAAGTGTACCAAGTTTAATGATGAGAAACTACCATGAAGTTGTGACCCATGTTGTGATAGGTCACACTCACCTGCTAGCAAATTCATTGGTTAACAACAGACATCAAAAATCAGTTATAGCCTATTAGTTTTTGTATCTTGCGCTTGTGATTCTGTGTTTCCATTATCATTTTCAAATTATATACAGAGAGTCTTCAGTGGCAACACATTACTCAACATGTTACAGTAGGCCTAGGCTAATATATTGTTTTGTCCATTAAAGAGTAGTGTAACACATTACTATTTCAGTTTCACTTGTAATATTACAGTTACCAGACAAATAATATCTAAGTGCCTCAGTTTTGTCATCATCCCAATCTAAACAGTTGATCAACGTGTATTTTTTAGAAATCTGTGTCCCATCCCTGCTTTATTTGTCCAGTCATTTACAGAAGAAGCATCAGAACAACTTTTCCTTATTCAAGTTGAGAGCCAAACATTCACTTTCATTTCTTCCAAATTTATCAGTTACTTTTTGTTGTGCCCGCCTCATAGGAAAAGAGGCTTTACTTGCCTTAAATTATACAGTAAATGTCAGTTTTTAGGTTTTAATGATAAAATGAGGAATGATAGATGAAGTGAGGGAAATTAGCCTACTGTGCCTCCTTTTTATAATCAGATCACCACGGTTTCAATCAAATCCTAACCAATCAAATCACTTGATAATTTGTCACTCAATTTTTCCAAATTGCATGCATTGAAATCACCAGCATTTTAATCACATCTATGTTTTATCATCTTTTTTTTTTTTGTTTCTTCCACTTCTCATACATTTAGATCACAGCTGTCTAGCCTCTACCGGTAGTTTCTGTGGCTTAGCAACCGTTCAAGAACTATATTGCTTGGCGGAAGAACAATTACTAGTAGTAGACTTATAAAACCGATGGTGGTCTTTTTACTGTGGCCTATACGAATAACTAAAGTGCGTGCGTGCGTGCGTGCGTGCGTGCGTGCGTGCGCGTGTGTGTGTGTGTGTGTACGTGTGTAGAGCCCGCCTCCAATGTGTGACGCTCCCTCAGTAAACACCTCCGTAAATGTCAAGCGGCACAACAACTCCAGTTCCGTCTGAAAGCTAGCTGCAGAGAGTACCAACCGACTGTTACGTTAAACGTTAATAACAGTTAATATGATGTATAATGGCACATAATTCCTCTCAACATAAAGACTTTCCTCGGGGACCGGGATAACGGAGTAGCTGTCGAAAGAAACTGAAAGCGTAAAGACGGTAATCGGGCAAGTATGTGACGCTAACGTTATATTTCTCAGTAACTTTCGGTTTCAACTGAATTCTTGTTACCAGGTTAGCTTGCTAGCTTAATGTAAGTCAGAGGTTTCCAAAACTTTTTCATACCAAGAACCCGCAAACAGATGAGACCACAGACTCCCATTTGATAAGATTTTAAGGAGGCTCATCTGAGAAGATTTTCTGTTGCTTGTGATTTGATTTGAGACATTTGGACAACTGATACTGTAGGGTGGGGAGAGCGAAACTATGATCGATGCACAGTTTCTCATATCATTCTCTCATATCATTGTGCTTCACATTAAATTCTCTCAAAACTTCTAGTGAATTACAAAATAGCTGTAATAAACTCATTTTGCTGGGGACACCCTTGCACCCCCTAAAATACCTAAAAGTTAAACCAAACCATTTCCACTGTGTGTTTTCCCTGTTTTTTAGCCTTAGATAGCTCACTACTCTCTTTACTGTAAAACATCACCCTCCCTTGACCTGTTGTCTGTCGTCTTCCCCGTCCGGCAGAAATGAGCAGCAGCAGCCCGCCGTCCGCCCAGCTGGAGGAGGTGAGGAGGAGAGCCATGTCCCACCTGTCCTCCTCAGGCTCCGCCCAGGACGTGAAGGCCGAGGTCCAGGCCATGGCCGGCCTCCCTCTGTCTCTGTCTGACAAGTACCGTCACATCACAGCGGAGGACATGCTGAGGGAGAACACGGCAGTCCGCAGCAGAACGGAGGTAAGGCTTTCTCTCGACGTGGATTACAGGTGATGCTGCCTGCCAGCCGCAGATATTTCCTTAAAGGGGTGTAGATTTCATTTCATCCTTGGGGAGGAAACACTTTGAATCAAACCCTTAACAGGAAATCACACTGACATGCTATGGGCGTAGTAGTAGTAGGAATGCAATGTTTTCCCTCACTTCATTCAACAAAAGGTAGAAATTTACATGAGGAAAGTAAACAGGTATGAGAGAAAGGAGCGAAGAGAATTATTGGTCTAATATGAGATATAGTAATACATTGCTAAACTGCACTCCTGATCTGAAGGGTAAACATTAATCAAAATATGAGTCTAATTTGCCTTTAAAGACTTGCATTAAAAGGGGTTTCAAACAACGAGGAGAAAGGCTCCGTTTTTTTTAAAAGGGAAGTGATCAACGCCGATAACAAACACCAAATTTACACTTTTTCTTACAGAAATCAACCATGTATAGTTACACAAGCACTCCTAATTTGTCAGGCTTTAGGCTGTTCACACACCTCTATGTGATACGTCTCATAGTCGCATATTCACATACACATTTGCTTAGTAATGTGAGGTGCCCGTTTGATGATATACCCGCTCTCACTCCTTTCCGCTAACATCCAAGTCAGGTTTTAACACAAGGCATGGCTACATCAGAACCTGTGTAATGGTAAACGCCACACACAGACACACACAGAGACATTTTTATTTCACTGCATTCTTTATGTAGGTGTAGCAGCTCAAGTTACAGCGCTAACCTAGCCAGTTCATCTCTACCTCAGGCTGTGGAGTCGTTGAGTAGACTGGTCAAGGCCCTGAGCATCCTGGAGAAGTACGGCTGCAACCTGACCAGCCCCACCAGGCCCAGATACTGGCGCAGCGTCAAGCACAACAACCCAGTGTTCAGGGCCACTGTGGACGCCATTAAGGTGAGGAAAAACCCTGCCAAGGTGTCTAGCTCTGTGGTAACCTGTGTTTAGTTCAGATCTTCCTATTTCACGTGGGTTTTTCATTGTTATTACTGCACTGTAGAAGTCACCAAGCGATTTGCCAGGGGGGATGGAGGGGATTTCCCTCCCTCTGCTTTTGATTTCCCTTCCTCTGATCATTAGATTTAATCCAGTGGAGACACGCTTTTTCCTCTCTCTGGTATGTTTTATTCTGTCAGCAAGTAAAATACATGAATTAGATGCCGCAAACAACTTAAAAAAAAAACACCTTGGGGTTTTCCTCCCTTTTCACGCACGGATTATAGAAGTTTCGTTATTTCAAACTCATAAGCAGGCAGAGCTGTAGATAAAAGAAGGGCAACACTCTGCTGATGATCTATCTACAGGGAAAAGTAGAAAAAAAAGGTCTGTCATCAACGCATATTGTTTTGCTAAAAGAATGGTAAGTGAGAAGTCTTAAGCTACAACCAAATAGGCTACAAATTAGGCACAATGATAGCTATCATTGGGCACTTGGTATTTTTCTTTTTCATACCTCCTTGTGTAAGATATCGCGCACCAATCCAGTGCAGCTGCTCACTGGCTAACAGTAGAAGACTTTATTTGTATTGGGCAGCTTCCAGGTGTGAATGTGTGTAACTGTGACGGTGTGAGTGTGAAGCAGGATGATGTTGAAAAAAACATGCCTGCTCAGTCAAATTTCCTTGGATAAATTTTTATTTTTTTTCCATATTTTTCCCAACACTATTCACATTATCATCTGTAATGAGTAACTTGCTGAGGCTTGTATTGTGGAGAAAAGGTCTGAAGGTCAGCCTTATCTAGGTTAACTGTCTCGTGTCTAATTTGAATAATCAAGAACAAAGATCTCAACTCTGACTGGCTGCCTTCCGCAGGGTGGGCGGGGAGTCCTGTATCTCTACGGCTACACCAAACAGCAGTTAGATGGCCTCAGTTTCCCTGAGGATGTCTCCGACCCAGATGCTGACAAAGTTGCCGCGGTGACGATCGAGGTCATGACCCTGCGCTCGGAGGTGGACATGCTCATCAAGGTGAGGGTTCAGTTGTGGCGTCTGCAAGCTTCTTTGTAAGCAATCCAAAACATCTGTGATGATGGTCAGCTCATTGTTCTTGTGCGAGGAATTTGCTGTTTCATTTCAGTCCTCCCCTTATTCCTCTGTGGATTTTTTGTTTGTTTGTCTCAGGGAACACATCCTCACCCAGAATCCTTCAAAGATATCATCCCATTTGTCATCCAGCAGGTCTGTACAAACATTTGCAGTGACTGTACGTTTGAACCTGTTTTTGAGTGTCGTCACGATACCAAAAGGTTGACTTTGGTACTTTGGCACAACCATACAAAGTGCAGTCATACAAACAGATTACATCATCCCAAGCATGATTTTCTACTAAAACTTGATCTGCGTGAAAATACGTTTTTACAAGGATTTATGTTCATGAATGACTTCTTCTTTTCAAACTGCCAGTAGCAAATGTGACATGAAACACAACAAAATAGATTACCGGCTGGTTCTGAAAGTGTAGTATGTAGTATATTTCTCAAAAATTGGGAAGCATATTTATCAGAAAAAAAAATAAAGACATAAAAAACAACACAAGCTTAATTAAAAACTGGGCAAAATCACAAACATTACATAAAAGCAAACCTGTAAACGTAATGTGAAACAACAGAATTACAGTACTGGTTCTGAAAAGACTTTTATCTCAAATCGGGTAACGCGGTACTTTTTCAGTTCCGATACTCAACGCTGCAACACTGCTATGTCCTCTGTTATGAGTTGCAGCCGTATATGTTTTCCTCTCCTCCAGCTCCTCGCATGCGTACGGTGTGAAGAGTGTTAACTGTCTGCTGTGCTGGTTTCCTCAGGAGAAGGTGGTGTGTGACGCCGTGGTTATCCTGCCCGGGGAGGAGCGAGGAGAGAAGTCCCAGGCCCCGTCTATCCCAGCGAAGCCCACTCAGGTTCCTGGGCATGGAGAACCCCCCAAACCCTCCACAGGTGAGCCGCACACCGCTGCACCTTCTAACCACAGTTCCTGCTACCCAGAATTCCATCAAATTGCCAGCACCATAGCTCTTGCATCATATCGCTAGCTTCTCTGGGAAGCTAAGCAGGTTTTGCCTGTGGTTAGTCCTTGGATGGGAGACCACCTGGTGCTGGAAGTGGTGTTGGAGGACCAGTAGGAGGTGCTCTTCCCTCTGGTCTCATGAGTAATATCCCCAATGCCCCAGGGCAGAGACAGGGACTCTGTCCTGTGAGTGAGCACCGTCCTTCGGATGAGACGTTAAACCGAGGTCCTGACTCTGTGGTCAATAATGATCCCATCGGCACTCATCGCAAGAGTAGGGGTGTAACCCCGGTGCCCTGGCAAAATTCCCCAAAACAGGCCTTCCTTTCATCATGGCCACCTAATCATCCCTCGTTACCTAATTGGCTCTTTCAGTCCTCTACTCTCCACTGAGATAGCTGATGTGTGGTGAGCATTCTGGCGCAAACTGGCTGCCGTGCATCACCCAGGTGGGTGCTACACACCGGTGGTGGATGAGTTGAGTCCCCCCCACCCAATATGTGAAGTGCTTTGAGTACTTAGAAAAGCGCAATATAAATGTAATCAATTATTATTATTATTTAAATGCCCGGTCAGTATCATTCAGTACTTTTTCTTCCGCTCCAGCCTCTCGTCCCGCTAGCGAATGTAATCTGTGCGGCGGCACTTCCACTCTGCTTTGCCCGTCTTGTGGCCATCTGCCTTTCTGCGACGCGTGTGATGACCTCTTCCACCGCCACCCGTCCAGAGCCAGTCACAAGAGAGACAGAATACAGAAACCCAAACAGGGTATGTTACTTTTTTTTATATCAACATATATCACGATGTGGCTCATGTATGCAAAATCACATGTTAAATAATCAAAGTGATGTTCATCCCATTGAATCGAATGGTAATGCTGAAATGCAAAACTGAAATTTTCAAATAATATTCCTCAAAATGTTTTATACCTCACTTTGTCAGAGTTTTTAAATAAAATGTGCTTGTTATCATCAATTTAGACAGCAGTAGTGTGTGTCGTGATATCCCAAAATCACTAAATCAAACATCATCAATCAAGCAAAATGTACTGTTTCTATATTTGCCACTTTAGTTCTGATAGTGGGTCAAAAAGATAGGTTTAGCCAAAAATGACCTTATTCATGTGGCAAGTACTACAAAAATATGATAGTCATCATATTTTAACCTGTCTTTTCTTGTTTTTTTTCCCCTAAAGAGACCTGCTCCATCTGTGGTATTTCCTCTGTGCATGCGCAGTGCTCCACCTGTGTTCAGAGGCTGTGTCTGAACTGTGACAGGCTCTTCCACTCTCACCCTGACCGCAAAGGGCACAACAGAACAGTCCTTACACCGGCCAAAACATCCAGGTGAGGAAAAACAGGAACCTTAACAGACACAGGCATGAACGTAGCCATTTACTGTTACGTTTATTTCCTTATTTGGATCAGCAGGTTGGCCTACTGATTAGAGTGATCATTCCACACCCTGAAGGCTGATTCATAGTTCATAGTTTGGCATCGAAGTGTCGCTGTGGGCGAGCATTTATAGTTCTGCGTTGGTGATTCTCTACATAGACCACCGAAACGCTAAATGGCAATGTGGTGCTTTATTAGCACAGATGTAATAACAACAGAATTGGTATTGTTTACATTCTCTGAAACTCATGTTCTGGGATATTTCTCACACCACGAATTCTGTGACATCTGGTAATGTTTATAATTCGGAGATGAGGTGTCCTAGAAATTAACATATTTGCGAACCTCCTCATCTCGTCTCTCTTCAATCTGCTCCATGTTGTCTTCACTATCGGCAGACATCAACCAGGTACAGGTAGGACAAAATATGAAGCGGGCCAGTCAAAGATATTGCAGTCTTGCATCTTCCTACTTGCAGTTACAATTTTAGTGAGGTGCTATAGTTAAGGCTGAACTATAATTCAGCCTTAAAGGTCACAGGTTTGATCTGTATAAGAGCCATTTGTCCTGTCCTGCTCTATCAAAGTGCCCTTGAGCAAGATACTGAACCCTTGCCCTGCTCATTTATTAGAAGTTGCTGTGGATAATAATATAAGTGCCCGTTGTGTTTGATTACATGATGATGGTCCCCATGCCACGTACCAAAAGACATTGCAGTGCTGTAGATGGGATGAGAGAGGCAGCTAAAATGTAAATGTAATTCCATTGCTGTTCCTTCTTGTTTCCCAGCCCGTCTCTCTCACCATGGGAGTGCGGTCACTGCACTACGGTGAATGAGATGCGAGCCGTGCTCTGTGTGACCTGTGAGCGACCTCGCCTTGCCACGGCTGCCTCCAGCGCTCAGGAGGAGCCTGTGTCCGTTCCTTCATCACCCAACACAGGTCAGACTTCCACCTGTACAGGCTTACAGGAAGACTAGAAGGGTTCATCATTTTTCAACCTTTATTTAGCCTGGGAAAGATGACATTCACACAGGTAGACACTTCACACCTGGAATCTACGCACTACAACCACTGTCTTCTACTACCGGCCACTGAGCAGCTCTACTGCAGTAATTGGGGGTTTAGTTTCTTGCTTAATGGTGGTTGTTAAGGAAGGGGAGAGTGTTTCTCATTAACTTTCCCCACCCAGATTTTCCCAGATGGTCTGGGATTCAAACTGCTGACCTTCCTGTCACACACCCGCCATTCTTTTAAAGATATTTTCCTTGTATTTTCCAGGAAAACACAGAATACATTTTGAGAATATTTTGGAAATTCAGCATCGCCTTGCAGCAAATAACTTGTCCCTGGGAGACTGTGGACAATAGGCTACAGTGTATTCATAGTTTTCTTACTGCGTAGTTAAAGGTTATAAACTATAAGCAACAAATCTCCAAAAAACTGACATCTGGAAAAGTACGGGATTTTGAAACAGGAAATATCTAATACATGAGTGAACCTAATTCCATGTTCTCGTGTCTGTTTGCTCCAGAGTGGCAGTGTAAGAGCTGCACAGTTGTGAACCAAGGCAGCAGCGTCCTGTGTGAGGTGTGTGAGCGCCCTCGCCTGGCCACCCGTCCGTCTGTCACCCCCGCGCTGTCAGCCCCAGGATCTCTGGCTGAGGTTTGTCTTACAGTCTTACTGATGTAGCTCTCTTAACTTAACTCAAACTTTATTTTGACCTGAGGCTCTGCAGGTAGAGCGTGACGTTAACACTGCCAGGGTTAGGTTTTCCATTCCCACTGGGGCACCCATGCTAAAAATATATGCATACTGTAAAAATATATGGGAACATGGTACTGTAAGGCACTCCTGATAAGTGTCCACTGAGTGACATATGTTAAAGGCATACACCAAGATTTTGGTAGATTGTTTCATTGCTCAAATTACCTGTTATGTGATGAGAACATAGACACCAAATCATCCATGTGTTCCTGGTAGATCATTGGCATACAGTATACTGAGTGATAGCAGGCGACTAATATTATCCAAAGTAAGAAGTAATTCTTATCATACGGCCTGGGGATTCATACATTTTAAAAATGAAATAAAATTTCGTCACCAGGTTTATTTTTGGAACTATTTCAGATGAGCAACCACATATCCACAGTGTAGTGATTTTTTGCTGTACACAGTCTCTCATCACCCACCACCTTCACTTCCTATGAAAACAGAGAAAGTAGTTCCTGCTAGTTTTATAATAGTATGCTATTTTTGTGCCATATTTTGTGTAAGTTTTACCAATCTTCTACATAAAACTGATAGAGTTGGGTGCAGATCATTTGAGATTACTTGTCAAGTTCTCATTTTCTCACTGTTAGTGTCACTGGAGCCACTGGAGACACATGGATGAATTTGATGTCTATGTTCTCATCACTTAACGTGGAAGTTGACAAATGGGCCAATCTCAAAAAATGTGTATTCCTTTAAAGCATCTTCTCATTTACACAAAAACCCTGGGGTGTTTTGTTAATTCAGTACAGCACACCTCAAGCACACGTTGCTGTTTTGATCCCTCTGTTTATGATGTATCCCTTCTTTTTTCTTTCTTTGTCCTTCCTTCTTTTCATAGTGGACCTGCCAGGCGTGCACCTATGCGAACACCAAGCCCACTGGAGTGTGTGAGATGTGTAACACATCTAAAGACCCAGCTGCAGTTTCTGTTCCCCAGTCTCTCCTCCAGCCTCACTCCCCCACTAAGGAGCCCCCCCAGCTGGCTGTGATGCCCCAGCCCAAGCCCAGGTTCAACCTGGAGCTGAAGAGACAGAAGCTGATGAGGGAAGACGGCCTCAAACTAATCAACCAGATAAGAGTAGGTCGGGCGAGTAGATTTCTGGTGACTTGCGGATCATGTTGCTCGCAGTGTGAACGCATGGTTAGAAAATAGAGACAATCAGAATGCAGCATAGAAGGTTGCAAGTAACAGTATTTGCCCCAAAGATTATCCAGAAACAACTGTAATCTAAGCACACTTGATAATACAACTTCAGCTTATCCCATCCTGACTGTTTCTCATTCCTAGGAAGCAGAAAAGAAGGGAGTCAGCCCAGAGGAAGTGTACGCCGCCCTCTGCATTTGCGGCGGCAGTAACATCAACCCTTGCGACTGGCTGACATCAGAGCTGCCTCACCTACTGGATGAAATCTGCGCCATGGCGGCCTCCGTCCAGCAAAACTACAAACCAGGGGATTCTGGGACGCAGCCTACTATTGAGAGAGACGGAGAGACGTCGGAGCAGCGTAGTCTTAACTCCGTGGGTGAAGGAGTCAAGCTGTCCAGAGCTGAGGCCAAGCAGGCGTGGCTGGCAGCAGGGGGCGACACTGAGAGGGCAGTGAGACAGCTGCTGAGAGACAGGCAGGCCAAGGTGAGAGAATCTGCTATTTAACCACAATGCTCTCAAAAAGTTATATACTTTATGTACCAGGGCTGCACAGGGACAGCGAAAAGGATAATTATCAACAGCCAATCAGATTTCCGTGCTTCCTTGTTTCCCTAGTGATGTGTTTGCATTTGATGATCAATAGTTCCTTAAGTACAAAATGGACAAGAAGTTGATTATAGCCATTCAGAGCTTCCCATTTCTCTGTAACTTTTATTTGAAAGACTACAGGAATCTAAAAAGTGATTCTTGGAGAAGCTCTGAAGCAATACTGTGCTTGCTAGTTATGTGGACTCGTCAGAAGGCAATACCAAAGCAGTGGAAAATATTTAATGATTTTCCTGTTTAAAACCTTGTAGCTGCAGACCGCTACATAGATGCAATCGCAGCCCACAATTAGTCAGAATAGAGCGACATATCAACCAAGTTGCTCGCAGTGGCAGTGCGGGCAAGCCCAGTGGCTTGTACATCCCAAAACCAGCCACTTTCACCATTTTACCAGCAAACTACATTTTTATAATAGAATAGAATAGAACTCTAAATGATGATGGGGGGGGGGGGATGATGAAGTACCTGCCAAAGTTGCTGGTAGAGTAGACAAACCAGCCACAGACAAAATGTATCACCATGTGCTGCTGTGTAGTTTCCCACCCTGTTATCCGGCTCTGTGTGCAGGTGAAGGAGCTGCAGTCTCTGGGCTTCCGGGAAGTGCCGCAGTGTGACGAAGCCTTGCGGCTGAGCGGAGGAGAGGTGAAGGGGGCTTTGTCCCTGCTTCAGCGGCCTCTCCTGGAGCCTTTCCACCAGCGCATCTGGAGCGACCAGCCCGAGCCGCCCGTCGATCCCCAGCACCCTGACAAACAGGTCGGACCACAAACGCCTGAGGGCAGTAATTGTTTACGCCTGGTTTCCTGTGTTGATGCTGGCATGATGTGCTTGCGTGTGTGTGTGGGTGCTTGTACGAGGCGTGGGCATGTTTACAAGAGAGAGATTGAGGAAAGAGAGAGAGCGTTTGTCTTTGATGGTAACCATGATCGTTCAGGTTTGTGTACGTGTTTGGCTGTCTTGGGTGTGGTGTTTTTTCCAAGCTTCTGTTTGATCCCATCTCTTGTTTACTGTTATTTTTTAGCTCATAATTTCCTTGTTGTCCTCATTTGCTCCCCTCAGAGGATGTGCCGGCGTCTGCTGGCGCTGTACGACCTGCCCAGCTGGGGGCGCTGTGAGCTGGCCCTGTCGCTGCTGCAGGAACCAGGTGTCACTTACACCCTGGAGGACGTGGTGCAAGCTGTTAAAGAGTCCCACAACAAGGACTTCATCAGGCGCCTCCTCAACAACGAATGCCCCTGCTGCCTGAGCGTTTTCCCCTGCAGCAAGGTAGGCCGCTGACGGTGTGCATCTCACTGGACTTACTGTGCGTGTGTTGGTTTAGTTTGGTTTAGTGGAACAAATGACGGGGACTCTTGTGGATGGAGCAGAAGTGCAGCAGTAGATAAGCAAGCATCAGTAAAAATTGGGACTTCAAAAACGGGTAGACCTCTGTAAATGACAAAACACAGTACGAAGAAAGAGAAGAAAATGTACAAACAAACCGAACCGAAACAATATGACAAACAAAGACACAAGTGAATTGTGTTGCCTTGTTACATCTATTGACTATTGTTCAGCCCATACAACGGGAATAACATTATTTCTAGGCCATTTAAACAAATAAGGACTGAGTTAGCCCTGATATGTGTGTGTGCTATCTTTTTTTGTGTGTGCTATCAACTGGCATGCAAAAATGTGTCATTTTTTTTTACAATAAAACATTTTTTAAAATTGATCCTCTGTGCTTGGTACCACCCCACTGTATTTTGGTGGAAGAGGAATAACAGTCAAACGAGTTATGGAATTCAGCATTTAGTGCACAGCTGTTAAAACCTGTGTCTCTCTCTCTCTCTCTCTCTCTCTCTCTTTCTGTCAGATGCAGTCGCTGACCTCCTGTCAGTGCTCAGTGTGCCACGAGTGCTTCGGGCAGCACTTCACCGTCGCCGTGAGAGACAAACACATCAGAGACATGGTGTGTCCCGTCTGCGCCGGGCCGGACATCAACGACTCCGAACAGCTGGACAGCTACTTCTCCACCCTGGATATACAGGTGCACAGAGAGAGAGAGAGAGAGAGAGAGAGGAGAGAGAGAGAGAGAGAGAGAGAGAGAGAGAGAGAGAGAGAGAGAGAGAGAGAGAGAGAGAGAGAGAGAGAGAGAGAGAGAGAGAGAGAGAGAGAGAGAGAGAGAGAGAGAGAGAGAGAGAGAGAGAGAGAGAGAGAGAGAGAGAGAGAGAGAGAGAGAGAGAGACACAGATAGAGAGGCAGAAAAGTGTAGGAGCATGGAGAGAAACATATTTGGAGAATTGACTTTTACAGTTTACTTTGTGTTACTGTAAATACTAAAAACACCACATAGCACACTAAAGAATATATGAAGAAGTGAATGCCATAGTGGGATATATAACCCACCTCTGTAGATTTTGCTCAACATCATCATCCTAAATGTGAATATTAATTATTATACCACAATTTCTTTCACATATAATGACACATGAAAATGAGTTTGATCTCTTACAAGCCTTAAACTGTGGAAATTGCATAAAAAAATCAGAAGGAGGCGGTTTAGTTCAGACACACACAAAAATATATTTTATGAAAGAAGACTCACATACCAGTACTGGTACACACAGGGAAAGTCAAGTCAAATGTCTTTTAACAAACAGGTGTGTCACCACTTTAATTACAGAGAACAAACAACACAAATACAGATAAAATGAGAGAAAAACAATTGAAATAAGCACATCACAAACTCCAAGATAGAGAGCCGGGATAGAGAGAGAGAGAGAGAGAGGTAATAATGTAATACTTTATTGATTCCTGCAGGGCGTGTGTCCATGGGTGTGTGTGAGTGTGTGTGTCTGTATATTGAATTAAATTCAGTGTGTCTGTTCTGCCAGTTGCGGGACTGTCTGGAGCCCGACGTGTACGATCTGTATCACAAAAAGTTGACGGAGCACGCTCTGATGAAAGACCCCAAGTTCCTGTGGTGCTGCCATGTGAGTCGGCTGTTCCTCCCACATCCCTGTTTCAACCTTCTTCTTCTTCTTCTTCTTCTCTGTCACTATATCAGCTCTCAGAGTCTGTTTTCATCCTCCATCTGTAGTCTGTACTCCGCTCTTTTCACACTCGTTACCCCTTAATTTAGTTTAGGTTTGTTTTGGTTTATTTTCCCTGTGATAAAACACAGAGGGGGGAAGTGATTTAGAAAATACAACTGGATTATTGTGAGAATCTAAATGACAGCGGAACAAAACATGGAGGGAAAAGGCAGAGCAGCAAGATGTATGAAATCACAAGGGAAATGAAAGTCAATTAAAATGGCTGATGATGCACGAAATGAAATGACGGAAATTAGGAAATTGGGTGTGGTACGGCGTTATTATGTAAAAAAAACTAAAAAAAGCCACCATCATGTCTCCAGCTCATTCAGAATGCAACAGCTGGGATTTTAACTGCCAAACAAAGAGACCATGTTTCCTATATTTTAGCATCTTTACACTGGTTACCAATTAGAGTAGAAATAATATAAAAACTTTACTGATCACATTAAAAGCACGGCTATGTCTGGCCCTGTCTCCTCTTTAACATACAGAATTGACTTCTTATTCCTTTTTGTAAATCCCTTTGTAAACTCTGCAATATAAATAAAGATTATTATTATTGTTTCCCTTGTTCCAGTGCACCTCCGGGTTTATCAATGATGAAGACCAGCTGAAAGTCACCTGCCCATCTTGCCGTAAGAGCTTTTGTGCTCAGTGCAAGAAACCTGTGAGTACAAAAGAAAAGTTCTGCTGATTTCTGCTGATTTGGCAGCACTAGGGATGCACAATATTGCCAAATAAACTATTGCAATTTTTCTTTTTAATTCTGCTGTAGTAATTGTGATCCTTGTGGACATGGCTTTTTATGCAAACTTTTGTTTTTCAGCATTTGAAAAAAATGCAATTTAATGGTAAAGAGTAAAATGTTAACGGTGAGGATTTACTTGGTTTAAATATAATAAAATATTTTCTTTAAATGTCCCACTTGATGTGTAGATGACGTATTAGAGCATCATGTGGGGTCATCTGAAACACTTTCCCTGTGATTCTGATTCAAATAAAAATGCAGCCTCTCGCGATTTGGAAATTGCACCGGTCAATCTTGCAACTTTGACTGCTTTTGAATGAATTGTGCATCCTTAAGAAGCAACTCGCTCACTCACTCCCTCGCTCTTCCTCCCTCCCCTCCCAGTGGGAGCCGCAGCACCAGGATCTGTCCTGTGAGCAGTTCCAGCAGTGGAAGAGGGAGAATGATCCAGAATACCAGAGGCAGGGCCTGGCCGGCTACCTGAGAGACAACGGCATCAGTGAGGCTCACCAGAAAGTTTACCTGCAACCTCTGTGTCCTAACTCACTACCGCACTTTAAATTCACACTCCAAACTCCCTTTATACCAACAGTCATACCTTTAAGTCTTTTACACAACTCTTCTTCTGGTTCATTGCTGTTATTGACTAACTGACTGAACAATTTCTCCTTAAACTCGCACAGCACGTATCTTTTTTGAAGTGAGATGTTTTTATAAGGCCCTTTGGGTGTTTATCTACCTGCACTTATCACTTTGCTTTTCTATTTTATCACAGTACAAACTAATTAAAGAGCAAATCAACACTAAATCACAAAAGGCAGAAAAGTGTCAACCCATAGAGATCAGTGCAACAACAATTTTATTTTCTGCCTCATTGATTTAGTGTTGATTTTCTCTTTAAAGCGGCCCCAAGTGGCAGTGGGAGATTGAAGGACTTCATTACCCAGAAATCACGTAATGTGATGTCAGTAAACTGCGCACTACTCGGGCCAAAATGTCTTCCTCCTAGTGTTTGGTTGGGATTGAGGTGGTGAGGAGGTTTAGCCATCGTTGTTGGGTCCCATTTTTTCTGCTGTCTTCAGGACAGTTTTGGATTTCACTCTTTAAGTTTTCATTTTATTCATATTGTGTGGAGTAAGTGGATTTACCAGGATGTGAGTGCTGATGTCTGTCTGTCCTCTCAGCCTGTCCTCAGTGTAGGTTCCAGTATGCGCTGACCAAGGGCGGCTGCATGCACTTCAGCTGCTCCCAGTGCAGATACCAGTTCTGCAGCGGCTGCAACAACCCCTTCCACAAGGTGAGCTCAGCTGATTCCCCACACTGTCAACACACAGGTCACAAGAAAAAAGTGTGACCAAAAAATGGTTTTACAGCTGATTTCCACTTGCTTGCTATACAAATAGTAGCTATTGTTGATATTGTTGTTATTCTTAGTTGTGCAAATCTATTGTAAAATTGCAAGAAATTGGTTTTAAACAGCAATGTTTTTTCTGAGAGAGGACCTTAGACCTGCTACTAAGGGTTTTGATATTTTGTGAATCAGTGAAAAAAGACTGTATAATCTAAACTGGACATGTGATGTAAATTCGACTATTATTGCCTGATTAGGTATTATAAGGGTGACTGGACCATAGAGCCTCTAACTGGTGTGCACATTTAAACTCAAGGATCCAAGAGCCATTTAACCATTTATTGAGTTGAGGGGAAATGGATGAATGGATGATTTTTCTGTACAATAAACAAACCTGAATCAATATATGGCCATGCATACCATAACTAGGAATAATAAACAAAAGGTACATAAGTTAGCTTACATCATTAATGCATCCACTAAGGTTAAGAAGGAATCTTTCAAGCCTTCATCAGGATCCTATTTATAGAAAACATAAGTAAATACAGGATAGCAAATATACAACCACTTCTCCTTTAAATTTAGACAGTTTGCCTTACTTACAGGTTTCAGCTTTATCTCACAGCAGGTAAGTATATCAAACAGCTCCAAAACAATACATCATGATCTGTTAGGAAGTCAGATACACATTAAATTAGGATGCATAGCATGTAGACATAACTAAAACAATAAGTCATCTAAAACAAATTGGCAGAATCATTTCAAACGAACCTACTGGTGTCGCTGCATGGTCTTAGACAAAAGGATTTGAACAGAACACACCCATACTCTTATATAACCTCCCCTTCTCTAAACTCCTCCCCTGTGCGCTGACAGGTGAATCTCTCCACTCACTCCTGGTCTCACAGAATTGACATTCAAGCTTGAGATTTTTTGAACAATCAGTCTAGCTGCAGCCTTGCCTCCTGTCTGTCTGTCTGTCTGTCTGTCTGTGTTGCTGTCTCACCTGCTGTCTGTGCTCTGTCTCCCAGACAGCGTGTAAGACGGCCCAGTGTAAGATCACCGGTCTGCACGCTCATCACCCGCGGGACTGTCTCTTCTATCTCAGAGACTGGGAGCCACCCAGACTACAGGCCCTGCTGCAGGTAATGAGCCTGCTCAGGCAGCAGCATGAGGATAAACCTGATGTGAGGAGGAAATAATGAGTGTTGATGGTGGCAGCATGACGGCCTTGTGATTAGACAGACCGTCATTCTTGTGACTGTAAGGTCGGCGATTCAAATTCCCTGACCGGTTGGGAAAGTCTAGGTGGAGAAAGTGACTGTGAAACTCTTTCCCAACTCCGCTCATCAACTCCCACTGAGGGTTTTACTGGGAAACTCCCAGGAGTGAGTGTCCAAATGTGACTGTGCAGAAAAACAACATGTGTGCTCAGTCAATTTTTCCTGCATAAATAGAGGTTAAAAAAGTGCAGTTAGATTTCAGAGTGATGAAGCCTCTTGTGCCTGTGTGAGAACTTTATATTCTGCACTGAATACAACTTTATATTTGTTCTGTATCAAGCTATGTGTCCCTTTCCTGGACTTAATAACTGATGTCTATATGGTAACAACTGTCTGGTATATGATGTGGTATTGTTAGGTGTTGTTGTTTTAAAGGCACAATGAAATTAAAAATGACTTATTCACCTCGTTAGCTAATTTTCCATATCATAACATACACCTGTTTAACAATAAACACCAAAAAATTGACGTTTTTAAAATATTTTTTTATTCTTTTATTTTGAAATCTCATTACTATTACTTCCTTGTGATTACTTAATGGTGTATCAGTAGGCAAACCAATAAAACATTTTTGAATAATCCTCCCATCATATAAAACCTGCAGCTTCACAACATTCAAAGTGACACCAGTGGAAACATGGTACAGTGGTGCATTTTGGGTAGTTTTGTCTTCACACTGGGGAACAAAATATATTCCTCCTCTTGTTTTGGTTTTTGTCCGCTGCTGCTCCAGTAACAGGAGTGATGGAGGTGTTGGAGGAGGCCAGTGGGTCTCTACAATAGTACAGGCTGACATCCAGTTCTTCTGAGTCACTTTCCATGTTTGTTCTGGTCCATCCTGCCCACTTTTCAGCAGTCCCTCACTGCATTATGTGCCACTCCAACATCATGTTTGAAGACACCAACATGCCATTTCCCTCTGACTTTAACTCCAGTTGGCAAACCAAATTTCCCTAACGCCCTAATTGATTTAAAACACATTTTGGAATAGACTAGGACTTCTAAATGACACTGGGTTTTCTGCCAAAGTTACCTGGTGGCTTGTCCTAGTCTATTTTGATTTAATTGAAAGGCCACAGGTTTTATCCCGACGACAGCCAATGTCCACTACCTACTCCTTCATTGTATGGATAAAACTATCAGCTAAAAGCCTAAATTGTAAATTAATAGTGTATTTCTTGATTTTTTTCTCCCCCCCCTCCAGAGGAACGCTGTGGAGTTCAACACGGATCCTCCTAATGGAACACAGACTGGTAAAACAGCTTCTTCTTCATCTGTAGATCAACATCTATCTAATCCTGTCTTCTCTCACACTGCCTCGCATCATGTTTCAGGAAGTTCTTCACATCACTTTCTCCCGCTCAATCAAATCCCCTCAACTCACCTCACTCTAATTGCTCTCAAGAAATCCCTTCTATCACTTCTATCACTTTCCTTAGCTCGCATCTCATTTCTTTCCCCAGCACTCACTGACTCTTGCATTTCTTATCACTGGGTGCTCGCAATTTGGATCAAAGAATTTAAGCTTCTTCTACTTTTTGCACTCACTGAAAGTCATTATCTTAGGCTAAATGCCTGAGATGGAAAGTGTAATTTGGCCCAGTGGAGGAACGCTGCCTTGGCTTCAGTGTGTTGTATTTGCTCTTTGGGGGTCTGGGAGTTCAGACTTGAATAGCAATGAAGAAAAACAAATCCGAGACACTCTTCTCTTAGAAAAACATTTAAGCCTTTATTTTAATGATTAACGTATTACAGATTAAAAATCCATTCCAGTGTGCCGCAATGCATCGGTGCAACTTCTATAGAATAGAATAGAATAGAATAGAATAGAATAGCAAAAGGACCACAATGGAAATGTCTGTGTCTATCTTGCTTTAATGTTCTCATTGAGGCAATTTGTTTTGCAGTTTAGAAACAGATACAGCTCATTTATTTCAACATTCAGCACACAATCATGATAAAAGTGGAATCACCTATTAAAATAAAATGGATACTGTGCAGTAATAGTACAGTTATATAATATAGAAACGTTATAACTATATAATAAAACAGTTTCTGAGTTTCTTTTTGAGTTGCATTTAATCTGTAATGCCATGCCTTAGCCACTAAAATAAAGGCTGTTAAAGATTTTGTCTAAGAGAAAAGTGCCTTGCATTCGTCTTTCTTCATTGTTTTTCTTCATTACTGGAAAATGGAAATGTTCCCTCTCTCAGTTTATTTTCCCGTATTCTCCCTCCCTTCTCCGCTCTGGAATGTCCCTTTTATAATCTCTGTTTTTTTTTAATAATCCCCTTCCCGCTCACTCTGCGTCCCTCCTCTCTGTCCCAGACTCCTGTGTTGTGATGGAGCAGAAGGATGAAGGAGGTCAGCAGATCGATTCACCGTGCGGCATCCAAACCCAGCCGGGCCAGGCCGGGCTCTGCGAGTGAGTGCTCACGCTGACCAGGGTGGGAAGCTAACAGTCTGGAGGTCCTGGTCTGTTCTACAGATCTGGTGAAATGTTGAAGTTGGCTGGTTAGCTTTGAAATTTATTAGCCGCTTTTGGCTGCAGACGAGTTAAATTCTTTCCCTGCTGGTGACGATTAGATAATGCTGTGTTTTGTTGTTAAATCATTTGTGACTTTTCCATTAATTTCCTCACATAACATATTCAGCAACTTGGAGACAATTTGCTCTACAAAATAGAGTTGTCTTTAGTCTCATTTTAGTCTTTTAGTGTAGTTTAGTTTAAGTTTAGTCTAGTTTTGTTTTTTTTAATTAGGGTTAGTGCTAAGAGACAAAAAGAGACAAGAAACGAAAAATACAAACTGCACAGGTGAGACCAAGAAACCCTGAGAGGCTTATAAAAAACATCTCACCTCAGAAGAAAAAGAGGGAAACAAATCAAGACGACACACTGACACAAATGATATCAAAACTCAATAAGGAGGAGAAAGGACAGACGGATTCGTCACCGTCCGTTCAGCCAATCAGAAGCGTTCCTACGTTTGTTTTGGGAAAAATAACAGAGGACCAAAACAAAGATAAAACAGAGAAAGCCTGGTGTAACGTTGGGATGACTGGAGGTTTTCCAGCTCAGTTTCTTATTGAATTCATACAGTAGAGTCTGTTTCTTCTTCTTTCTATCAAGCAGCTCCGTTATGAGCAAAGCTTCCTGTTCTTCTGCCTCGCCGCCATGTTGACGCTCAGAACAAACCAACACACACACATCAATCCTTCAAATATCTCTCTGTTTTCTGATGGATCGCCGCTTTAGGGATGGAAGGTGACAGGAAGGATACAGGAGACAGATTGAGAGTCAGTAAAGTCCCGGCTGTGTTCGCTCTCTTTCACCCTCTCCTTATTTCCTGTTCACCGTCCGCAGGAAGCACTACAAGGAGTACCTGGTCAGTCTGATCAACGGACACACGCTGGACCCCGCCCTGCTCTACGACCTGCAGGAGCTGACTGTGGCGTGCGACAGGTACCAGGTGGAGCGGACGAGAGCGGAGGCCGAGGACGACAACGCCTACCAGGCTCGACTGCTGCAGGTCAGATTCTCTTCTCTCTTCTGTTTCCTCCGCAGAAGAAACCTCAGGAGGAGAGAGCGGCGGCTTGACTGTTTATTCAGTCTGCAGGTTGGGAGCCAAGGAACTCAAAATCTGGATGATTACACAGAGTTTTATAGTGTTGAATATTCATGATTATGTCAATGCAGATAGAATTTAATGAAGCTATTAGTCAAAAAGCATGAGGTCATATGAACAAGACTGAACAGCCGATGATTATTATAGTTCTAGCACTTTAAGGAGATGTGTAATAAGAGGTGAGCACCTTCTTCTAGAACAGTGGTTCTCAACGTGGGGTCCGGGGACCACCAGGGGTCCTTGAGGGGGTTCCAGGGGGTCCCCAGCAAGTTGATCAATTGTTAAACTTCACCATTACTTAATTTACAAGAAGTTAACACAATTAGAGAATATAGAAGAATGACTGTTTTGATCATAATTTCTCTGTTATCTCTCTACCTGCAATACAGACAGTCATGGGATTCTGGACAAAATCATATCTGACAATAAAAATATTCTCAGATTTGGGTCTGAGAGACAAAATGTCATCAAATGGGGGGTCTGTGGCTCTAAATTAGGGGTCCATGATATGAAAAAGGTTGAGAATCACTAGTTATTGTTATTAATTAACAAGTTATTATTTTGTCAGTGTTTCTATGAGATTTGGGCGTTTGCACATTCCAGACTCACAAGATGTTACTTTAGAGTTTAATTTTATAACGGTGAAGCAGGTTCAGTATTCTTGAGTTTTAGGCACTTAAAGTGTAAATATGGGTCAAAGGTCACATATTAAGTGAGTGTATAGGAATGCTGCTTAGTATAGAGGTAACAGATCAGGCTCAGCTGCAGAACAGCACCCCTAAATAAAGTTCAAGTAAAAGTTAATCTGTGTTGTTTTTGGTTTAAATATTTAATATTCAGGACTTAATCCCTGATTTTTTTTTTCCCCTCACAGAAACTGGCGGACGTTCCTCTTGGAGAGAAAGTTCCTCGAAGCAAATGAAGATTCCTGAACTAAGCCCAATATCACATAAAACCTGTCCGATTTTGTGTTCCGCCATATATACAGTATATCTGTTTAAAAACATTATGTCTCATCTCACATTTTTTGGTGTTTTATTAGCTGCTGGTCTTCTGTTTTTCCTCTGTAATATTTACAGTTCAAGGTCGGTCCCTTTTACCTGTTCATTGTAAGGATAAACTCTGATTGTGAAGAAAAGCAACTGTTGGAAAGGAATTATCGTCATCGCGGTTTTCATGTTCAGCTTCGACAATTCTGTCAATGTTCAATCTGAATCATGTTGTCTGTCTTCTGATCACACTGATGTTCATGTACTGTATGATACACAGGCTCCTAATGGCAGACACACAGTTAGAAAGGAGTGTATCTATGGTGAGCAGTGTGATGTTGAAATGAGAACCAGCACCTTTGTGCATCAGTGATTTGCAGATGCATCAACCCATGTAATTAAATGAAGAATGTATGAGAGGAACGCCTCTTCACAACCAGGCCGGCTGCTGTGCCACGGACCGCAACTGTTTTGGAAATTAGTGTGAAAAGTTCCCCTTTAAAACACTATATATCCAACAAAAATCATCTCCTGAAGTTCATCATTCAATATCTAAAATATGTAGGATCCGGGTGGTTTTAAGTGTTGACGTTTTGTCTGCCAAGGTCTTAAGTTAGTTAGTGACATGATTTGTCTTAATGTCTTAATCAGACATTTTACTGTTCCACTTTTGATATGCTGGATATTTCTGTCTGGAAACAAGTTTCTTCATGTAATTAAATGTTTGATTCATTTTAAATGTCGATTCGTTGACTGTCATTCATTTTGCTTGGTGTCAAAGCACAGTGATTAATTGAAAGGCTCCAGACAGGGGCTCCTAAACTCATGAACCCCTCAAATAGATAGACATTAGACTACAGACCCCCAATTTAATGATATTGTGTCAATAAACCTGAACTAAAGCCATCTTGTGTACTTGTAAAACTAACAAACACAATAGGAATTTCCCCAAGGGGATCAATAAAGTTCTTATAAACATCTTTTTTTTTTTGCTTATGTGCAGGTTAAACAAGACAGTTTGGCATTTGTCTTTATTTTTTACTGAACTCTAATTGAAAAAGTCATGTAAATACATTTGAAAAAGAATGCATTTATTATTTCTATTACACAATACCTGCTGCAAACACTTAATTATATCATTATACTTTAAAAAAAAAAAAAAAAACACCACCCCTACCAAAAAAATACTCAAACTGAAACTAAACTAAAAACTAAACATTTGCACAAAAAAAAAAAAAAAAAAAAAATCTGCCTAATCCACGCTGCAAAACCAACTCTGAAATTAACATAAAAATTAAAAAACACATACAAATAAAAGAAAATGACATTACATAAAAACTATAATACTATATACATAACCCTGTTCTGGAAGCTGCGCCTCTGTCGCCCCCTAGCGTTCATCACACAGACAGTTTCTTCACAGTCACGTGGTTTCTGGGAAAAGGAGCGTCTCTCCGCTCTGCAGGCAGCAGCAGACTGAAGGCTGATCGGACTCACTCCTAATGCACCGCAGAGGAAACGCATCTGAGGTAAACGAAACTTAAATGTACTTCCTTAATTTAACACGTTAGGTTCTATATTTATAAACATATATCGACTATATAAAAGCCCCGGAGTGCGCCCGGATTATTTACTATAAGCAGAGTTCAGATTTAAAGGCAGTTAGTGGTTTAAATTTGGGGGGTTTTGTTTGTGTTCCTCATATCTAATGCTGCACTTCATTCTTGTTCACAGTATCAGTATTTGTTTAAAAGCAAGCTTCAACTTGTTTGCAGCGCATTAGTTCAGTCTTTACTCTTGTTGTTTCACATACAAAATGACGTAAGTGTCATCATGTAGTTTGTAACCAAGGCTCGCGAGGGCATCCGGCTGATAAGATCTGTTTTTTGTTTTTTTTATTTCTCTGTCTGTCTGTTGTTTTTAGTTTTTATTATAGAGCCATGGCATCGGGGAAAATGCGCTCCACTCGCAGACTGCGCTCCTGGATGGTCGAACAGGTGTGTGTGTGTGTGTGTGTGTGTGTGTGTGAGAAATAGAGAGAGGGAGTGAGTGAGTGAGGGAATGAGTGAGAAAAAGTGTTTGAGAGAGACAGAGACAGAGTTTGTGTGTGTGTGTGCGTGTGTGTGTGTTTAAAGACATTTCAAATGTACCTAAAGTGTTGGCAGGGTTCCTGATTACACATGAAAACTCCTTTTGGAACAAAATAAGGTTTGACTGTATGGGTTGTTGGAGGCCAATACTGATATTTTTGTATTGAAGCTGCTGCTGTAGCTGCTAATTTGTGCCAATAATCAATATCTTTTTTGTGCCACAAAATTTTGAAGTACGGTATTCAATGTTTCCCCTCAGCGTTTTCTTCTTATCAGGGTGGAAAAGCCTCTGAAACAGCATTTAGAGCATCATGGGACACTAAAACTCTCCACTGAAACCCAGACTGATGAAATCTTTTAGTGTCAGCAGCTCTTTGACTTGTACTCTGATGACTTGAAAAGGTTTCTAAAGTCTTGACTTGAGATCTTGTGTTTGTGTAAATGACTTAGATTGAAAGTGATGAGATTTGTTCCAGCAGACGACTGAATTTAAATTCTGTTTTCTGAATTTGTATGGAATGATTGAATTGATTGAAGTTGAAACTGATTATAGAAATCAAACTCATGATGCTCTTACCAAGTTTTTATCCCATTAAAACCATATTGCATTGAAAAGTCCTAGATATTTAGTTTTCTTTAAGATATTAAATTGATACTGGACTCTTGATTTGTTCTGACTTGACTTGCTGTTCTACATTTAGACTTGAGACTTGACATTAATGACTTGGACTTGACTTGGTAATCTACATTTAGACTTGGGACTTGACTTGAGACTTGTGCCTCAAGACTTGAGACTGACTTGGGACTCTAGTGAAGTTGACTTGATCACACCTTTCTGTAGCTGTGTTCAGGCAGAAGCCTCCATCTGATTGGTCGATATCTGATACTTAATAAAAGCCCAATTGGTCGAACCCTATCCCACGGTACTGATGTGAGATTCTTCAGGCTGCTGCTGGCGGTTTGTGTGACAGTCTGCTGGCTGTTGGTCTGCAGGTGAGCAGTGGTAAATACCCGGGGCTGGTGTGGGACGACGAGGCCAAGACCATGTTCCGCATCCCGTGGAAACACGCAGGGAAACAGGACTTCCGCAGCGACGAGGACGCCGCCATCTTCAAGGTCTGTAAACTGTGTCATGTTAGGAAGCTGCAGCGAGAGCAGAGCTGAGGAGTGTCGTTCACAAACACTACATATACATTTCAGTCAGTCGTTCAGTAGATCTTAAGTGTTATGTGTTATAATATTGTTCACCAAGGACTTAAATGTCATAATCTCCTTTACAGTAAATGGGCATGAAGTAATCTATGAACTTTATTGAACTCTATTGACCAGGAGGAACTGCAACAACATTGAGAACTTGTCTCCTCCTTCTCAAGTCTAATAAATTTCCCATGACTAAATTACTAGTACTAAAAGTTTAGATTATTATATTACTGGGTTTTATGACATTACTGAGAAGGCTGATAACAACCGATAAATAATAATAGTGAGAATTCAACTCACAACTGTCATCCATTCACACATTTGGCTCTTAATTACGGTGCTGCTTAATTAGGGAAAACAGAAGAATATGTATGGAACGGGTCTCTGATCATTGTAAATGGCCTCCATTTAAAAAAAATGTCAACTTTTCTGCTAATGCAATAAAACCCAATTATGTGATACTTATTATGTTAACAGGAGAAAAGTTATTACATTACGTAACGTTAGATCACTTTTATAGATAACTTTTATTCCACCAGCCAGTCAAGCCAACAAGCGATAGTCTGTAAAATGAAATTGAAAATAAAGCTCGATTTTACGCAATTACAGCTTAAAACCAGCACCCACTTCTTTATTGGGAGTGACTTGTAATATTTACACAGCGTTTATTTCTAAATATTTACTTTGAAAAACACCTAAGACTAAGGGAAAAGTGGCAAATATCTGATAACGTGATAAAAGCTGGAAAATTAGGTGATGTAAAACAGTAAGTGAATGCAGGAAATGAGCAAAAACGGACTAAAAATGACAGAGATCAACCCTCTCACCCTCCTACTCACTGCAAACTCTAAAGGTCTAGTTGTGTTCACTGACTTCACTGACGAAAACAAACCCACGTCTTCCCCAGGCGTGGGCGGAGTTTAAGGGGAAGCTGGCGGACGGCGGGCGGGACGACCCCGCCTCCTGGAAGACGCGCCTGCGCTGCGCCCTCAACAAGAGCCCCGAGTTCACAGAGGTGACGGAGCGAGCCCAGCTGGACATCTCCGAGCCCTACAAGGTCTACCGCCTCGTCCCCATCAGCGAGCAGGGTGAGACACTGAGACACACACACTGATGCAGGGTGAGATACTGATGCAGGGTGAGACACTGAGACAGGGTGAGACACTGAGACACACACACTGATGCAGGGTGAGATACTGAGACACACACACTCAGACAGGGTGAGACACTGAGACACACACACTGATGCAGGGTGAGACACTGAGACACACACACTCAGACAGGGTGAGACACTGAGACACACACACTGATGCAGGGTGAGATACTGATGCAGGGTGAGACACTGAGACAGGGTGAGACACTGAGACATGCACACTGATGCAGGGTGAGATACTGAGACATGCACACTCAGACAGGGTGAGACACTGAGACATGCACACTCAGACAGGGTGAGACACTGAGACACACACACTCAGACAGGGTGAGACACTGATGCAGGGTGAGACACTGAGACAGGGTGAGACACTGAGACATGCACACTGATGCAGGGTGAGACACTGAGACAGGGTGAGACACTGAGACACACACACTCAGACAGGGTGAGACACTGAGACAGGGTGAGACACTGAGACACACACTGATGCAGGGTGAGATACTGATGCAGGGTGAGACACTGAGACACGCACACTGATACAGGGTGAGACACTCAGACAGGGTGAGACACTGAGACACACACACTGATGCAGGGTGAGACACTGAGACAGGGTGAGACACAGACACACACACTGATGCAGGGTGAGACACTGAGACATGCACACTCAGACAGGGTGAGACACTGAGACACGTACATTCAGACAGGGTGAGACACTGAGACACACACTGATGCAGGGTGAGACACTGAGACACACACACTGATACAGGGTGAGACACTGAGACATGCACACTCAGACAGGGTGAGACACTGAGACACACACCGATGCAGGGTGAGACACTGAGACACACACACTGATGCAGGGTGAGACACTGAGACAGGGTGAGACACTGAGACACACACACTGATGCAGGGTGAGACACTGAGACATGCACACTCAGACAGGGTGAGACACTGAGACACGTACATTCAAACAGGGTGAGACACTGAGACACACACTGATGCAGGGTGAGACACTGAGACATGCACACTCAGACAGGGTGAGACACTGAGACACGTACATTCAGACAGGGTGAGACACTGAGACACACACTGATGCAGGGTGAGACACTGAGACACACACACTGATACAGGGTGAGACACTGAGACATGCACACTCAGACAGGGTGAGACACTGAGACAGGGTGAGACACTGAGACATGCATACTCAGACAGGGTGAGACACTGATACAGGGTGAGACACTGAGACACGCACACTGATGCAGGGTGAGACACTGAGACATGCACACTGATACAGGGTGAGACACTGAGACACACACACTGATGCAGGGTGAGACACTGAGACAGGGTGAGACACTGAGACATGCACACTGAGACAGGGTGAGACACTGAGACATGCACACTGAGACAGGGTGAGACACTGAGACAGGGTGAGACACTGAGACATACACACTGAGACAGGGTGAGACACTGAGACATACACACTGAGACAGGGTGAGACACTGAGACATGCACACTGAGACAGGGTGAGACACTGAGACAGGGTGAGACACTGCACACTGAGACAGGGTGAGACACTGAGACATGCACACTGAGACAGGGTGAGACACTGAGACATGCACACTGAGACAGGGTGAGACACTGAGACATGCACACTGAGACAGGGTGAGACACTGAGACATACACACTGAGACAGGGTGAGACACTGAGACATGCACACTGATGCAGGGTGAGACACTGAGACAGGGTGAGACACTGAGACATGCACACTGAGACAGGGTGAGACACTGAGACAGGGTGAGACACTGAGACATACACACTGAGACAGGGTGAGACACTGAGACAGGGTGAGACACTGAGACATACACACTGAGACAGGGTGAGACACTGAGACAGGGTGAGACACTGAGACAGGGTGAGACACTGAGACATGCACACTGAGACAGGGTGAGACACTGAGACAGGGTGAGACACTGAGACATACACACTGAGACAGGGTGAGACACTGAGACAGGGTGAGACACTGAGACATGCACACTGAGACAGGGTGAGACACTGAGACATGCACACTGAGACAGGGTGAGACACTGAGACAGGGTGAGACACTGAGACATGCATTGTATGATCTGATAAATCTGCGACTACATCCTCATGGGGAAAGGAATCTTAAACAGATTTTTGCAGGCAGTGATTACACTAGAGTGTGTGGGGTGTAACATGGTTGTACACCGGGACACACCCTTACTGTCAAGTGGCACAAAAAAAAGACTAAACACGGATTGAAATGTTACACAATGACAATGACTCAAAAAGCTCGACTTCCCATGGTGCAATGCCCTCTCGCTCCTTTTATTCAAGAAATATCAAGAAATAATGTCGCCGTCTCCCTTCTGAACCACATCCCCTCTCCTCTACTCCACCTTTCTCTTTAGCTCTTACTTTATTTCTCTTCCTCACACTTCTGTCTCTTGCATCATCACTCTACAGTTTCAGGAGAATGACCCTTGACCTAATTACTGCTAGTTGCTTGTATTTCTGGTGATTTAGGTATTTAAGTTCATTCTGCTGTTGCACTCTGTTGCATGTCACTCTGTCTGGATAAGAGCAACTAAACTCAACTAAATACCTAAAATATAAAATGTAATATAAATGAAACAGCTGCAGTCTACCTGACTGTCCTATCAGCTGTGTACGTGGCCAACAGGCCAAAACAGGCCAAAGTACAAGTCTGACAAAGTCTTTATTTAGGCCTTATTTGCATGCACTGCAAAAAAAATATCCATCTTAACAAGTCAGTTAATCTAGCATTGAATCGAGCTTTTAAACTAGTAAAAACAACTGCCGATGGAGTGAGATCATTTCACGTGTTTCTAGGTCAAATCAACATGTTTTAAGAATTATCTTCACACCGGTGGAGCGATGTTTCTTATTTCAAGATATCGTCACTTGTTTCCTGAAGTGAAACCTCACTGGAAACAAGTGAAATTATGTTGGCAGACCTTTCCACTTGTTTTAAGAAAAATAAGAATGTAAGACTTTATTAATGACTAAATGACTTAAGGAGAAAAAGTTTTGCAGTGTGCTCTTTGGAAATTGTGCTGTCACATGTTTTATGATTTTACAACCATAGTTACACCAATCAGGCCAGCTTTGGCCCAACATTAGTGTAACACAAGCTGTTGTGTTGGGTCAGCATCGGGTCAAGAAGCTCGGCCAACAGATTGTTGTCCAGTGAGACGATACTGAGCCAAGCAGACAGCATCAGTCCAATGTTGGGAATCCGCTTGTTCATCATGAATCATGAATATTTTGGGTAACACTCAAAGAAAACAAAACCCATACTGTGAGAAAAGCCAAAGAAAAATAAAATAATTACAACAACAGAAGAAGAATAGAAAAAGTTCTTCAGTGATAGTTATTTAACTTGTGTATTTAGCTTTTGCCTGGTCCCACATGTATCTAACATTCATTCTTATTTATTCTAAAGCCACTGGCTGTTTAGTATTTGTCTAATTGTTAAAATGGTCAAGTTATGCATTTTAAGAGATTTATAAGTAATGATTATTTTCTCTCTGTTTAGGATTGGTGATGCCTGAAAAAAAGTGCAGGGAGAAACCTGTGAGGAGGCAGAAGAGGAGGAGCAGCGAGTCGGAGGGCGAGAACGCCGTTCAGGTCAAACAGATAAAGGAGGAGCCGGTCGCCTCTCAGCTGGTGGGTCATCGTGGGAAAGTCGGGGAGGGGGGATAGTCAAAATAATTAAACCTGCTTTTCTCTGTGGGATAAAACCTCCATCTGTCTGATTTCAGTGTGTTGAAGACATTCTGCTGGGGAGTGACATCATCACCACACAGATAGGAGATCCCGCTCAGCAGAGCAGCATGCAGGGAGAAGGAAGTGAGTTCAGCTCTTTAATCACAGCAGCTGGCACCTGGTTGATTTAACTGCTAGACTGGAGTCTTAGTAATGCAAACATTTTTCAAAGGCACAAATAATCTGATTGGTTGAGTCAAACCTCAGTGGGCGGAGCCAAAGAACCACAGTTTTTCAGAGCGCAAGTTAGCGAACTGACAAACTTGAATGGCAAAGAAGGAACTCTGGTCAAAATATAAATAAAAAATGTAAATGGCAATGACTACACTGTAATCATTAGACCTCTTTAGACCAGTATGCAGTGCAAATTGCTGCCCATCATTGCTGGAAAAAGTCACTAGATTTGTTGCTAAGAGACAAAGTCACCAGGGTGGTCAAGTCGCTCAATCAGCAGTCAGTGCTAACATTACTTAGCCGGAAAAACTGTGGCTCCGCCCACTGAGGTTTAACTCAACCAATTACTAATTATTATTTCTGCCTCTGAGAAATGTTTGTGCGACTAAAACTCCAATCTGCTGATCAACATGCTGCTGAATATACTATACTCACTCTTCCTCTCTCTCTTTCTCCGTCTCTCCTTCACTCTTTATCTTTTCTGTCACTCTTTCCTTTTATATCCTCCTCTCTCTCTGTCTCTCTTTCTCTCTCAAGTGGTCGATGAGATCCAGTTGGATGTGCGGATCGAGACTGTCCCTCCTCCTCCAGGAGGTAATAAACTGACGAGACATTTACAGCTCTATATGAACAGAATCTTTTAAGGTGCTGAGGAATCATATACTGCAAACACACACCGCCCTTCTGTGATAAGCAATAAGAGCTGCATCACCAAAGCACCCATAATAATAGTTATTAGTTAATAGGAATATGGGCTTTTATACAAGTTACCAAAACATCTGTACTGTTTGAAATGTTTTCTTCAAATAGTGCACATATACTGTATATGAATATAAACAGGAGAAAGCAAGATAGGAGATTGGAGAGCGCAAACCTCCACCTCCAATGCTGAACAATTTTCCAACTTGCTGTTACACCCAAGAAACAAACAAACATTCCCTTAGGATTTGGAATCAAGTCTCCATATCCATTAGTTTCGGCTAATGATGGAAATCCACCAAAGTCGAATCAGTTGTTCCTTGGTCCAAGGCCGATCTGTCCACCAAATGTCATGGAAATCTGTTCATAAGTTTTCCTGCTGACAGACAAAACATAACCTCCTTGGTGGAAGTAAATATAGAGGATCCCATCTGTGGAACTGTGAAGCCATTTTGCCAACAAATGCTCAAGTTGCCTACTATCCTTTAAAAGGTGCCGCTATTTGATTTAATTCTGTGCTGTCAGTCATTTTGTATGGATAGGTTTCATTTTTTTTAAAAATAGTGGATATCTAATTTTCAGGAAAAATAACTCCAATTCCATCTGTTTCTGTGTGTCTGTGCCTCTCCAGTCCTGGACTCCTTCCACGTGTCGGTACACTATTTAGGCCAGGAGGTTCTGAAACGCGAGATCCTGGGCAGCGACGTCCGGATCACGTACCTGCCCTCCTCCCTCGTTCCCCCGACGCCGGCCTCGCTGATCGGCGGCTTCCCTCGCATCCCGCTGCCGGAGCCACCGTCCTCCCTGCCGTCCGGCCCGGAGCTGCAGGCGCTCTCCACCCTGCTGCCCTACATGGAGAAGGGCGTGGCGCTGACCTCCACGCCCCTGGGCATCTACGGGAGGCGGTTCTGCCGGGGCCGGGTGTTCTGGACCGGGCCGCACTCCGCCACGCCTGGCCTGCACAAGATGGAGCGCAACACCGAGCCGGTGCTGCTCTTCAGCAAAGACGCATTCAAGCAGCGTGAGTCCCCGCAAATCCCCAAATATTATCGTTTATTGTCTTTCAGTGGAATCATATTGTGATGATACGGTGATTGTGGGATATCGTCTGCTGTCTAAATTGATGATAACAAGCAAATTTTAGTTAAAAACTCTTGACAAAATGAGGTATGAAACATTTTAAGGAATATTATTTAAAAATGTCAGTGTTTTGTTTGACAGTCACACCTAACGTTACCATTCGGTTCAATTGGAAGAAGATTAATTAAATTATTTAACATGTGGTTTTAGATACGTGAGCCATATTGTGATATATATTGATATAGAAAAAAATCAAATTAATTCAAGAACCAAAAAAAGGGGGAATCCGCACTCTCAAAATTATATCTTGATTGATTTATTTTACGTTTCACTCAGTTTGTCAAGCTGTACATTTTTAAATTGAAACATGTAAAATAAATCAATTAAGATATCTTTCTGAGAATGCAAATTCCCCTTTTTTTGGTTTTTGTTGACATCAAAATATACCCATAATGCTGTGCAAGTTTGGCGCAAACCAAAAACAGTAAGATGTTTATGGCACATCTCTATCTTAGCTAGGTTTTTCATAATCATAATATGAGCTTAACCGGGTTAATATGATCCAGTTCTGATGTTTACATGTCGACCCAAAACTGGGTTACTTGACCAGATTAACTGTGCGTTCAGTCCAGTTTATAATGAACTCTCCTTTCTTGTTCCTCATTCTCAGAGCTGGTTCAGCTTTTAACCCATAAAACATATCGACTCCAAACTCAACGCAGTAAAGTATCAGTGTGTTTGATATCTAATTTCTAACTGGCGTCTCTGTTCCTCCCGTCCAGAACTGGACCAGTACCGTGCGAGCGGCGGCGAGCCTCCTCAGTGTGGCATCACTCTGTGTTTCGGAGAAGAACTGACCAACGTGGAAAACCCGTCCAGCAAACTCATCATTACTCAGGTAGAGGTACATCATCACCGCCTCCGTCTCATATACAACTCCCGCTTCTGTCTCTAACAACTCCAAAAATCTATCACACATATCATTTATCAGGTACCAGTTTATATCGGCTTGGCCTATAGATTTTGGAGCGATTATTTATTTATTTATTTATTTTTTTTTTCACCTTTATTTATTCAAGGGGAGTTTCACTGAGAGCAATGCTCTCTTTTTCAGGAACGCCCTGATCACAGTCTGATCTGCTGGCCACTTAGCAGCTCCACTGGAGCGGTTGGGGTTAAAGTCCCCATGAAATTAATTTGCATTACTTTTACTTCCTGGAAAACAGTGCATCTTTAACGGTGACCTCACGCTGCACCTAGAGGTGTCTCACATTGGTTTACACTTTTGAATGATACCTCCATGCGTTACGTCCCGCCCCAACATCCTGTTTCAACAGGAAATACATCAAATCAAGGAAATAAAGATGCTGGTTCATGGGGTCTTTAAGGGCCTTGCTCAAGGGCACCTCAGTGGTGGTAATGAGGGAGGGGCAAGTGCTGCTTTTCCACCACTGCCCCGTAAACAACGTATAGCAACATGTGGCCAAACACTGTGAACCGAGGCTCATTTAACAGAAATCCTATTTTACATCAGAAGAAGTTTGACCAAAATGCACTTTTTTAATATATTTTTTGTGCTTTTTGCCTTTATTGTGATGGCTTTACAGTGGAGAAAGACAGGAAAGATTAAAATGCACTTTTTGGATTCAATAATTAATCATTCAAGCTAAATTATTAGAACCTATTGATACTGATTGTTCATCTCAGTGGGACTACCTGGTTAAATGAGGGATAAATGCAAAATGCAGGTTAGTTTCTGCAGTTTAAAGCTTGTGGATTAGACTTGTAGATAGAGAACCTGCTGCGGGACGGGGAGTTTTGGGGATTTGATACCGCAGCTCTTCTCTTTATGGTCGACTCGAGGTGCAGACCCTAACCCTAATACTGAAAATAAGATCATCTTCACACTGATCTTAGTGTCTCTCAGTAGTTTTCCACTCCTGTGATTAGTTCTTCTTTGGAACTTTTCCACCAAAATAGAGCTGATAACCAATTCCATATAAGGAGTGAGATGTTCCAGTGACCTTCAACATTCTGCTATTCCCATGTCTGCCTGATCTCAAAAACCACATGCACACACACACACACACACACACACACACACACACACACACACACTTCTAACCTTGGCAGCGTTAGTGCTATGCTCACCCTTGACTTAGCAAGAGCATTTTACTTTTACTTTTATTTTACCATTAGTTTGGTTCATTTGAGTCGGTGAGAACAAGGCCATTAGAACTTTGTTGTGCACCAAAAAAATAAAAATAAAAAATGCATCGAGATGGCTGAAAATGCAGATCTCAGTTCTCTTCTAAGGGAACTGTGATGCAACTTGTTAGGAGTGAGAACATAATCTGAACCAACTACAGTAAACCCAAAACACAAGGTTTAATCACAAGGAGACGGATGGTGACATCTGATAGCCAGCAGTTCCTCAGGCTTGGAAAGCCTGGCATAACAAAATGAAGTCTGGACTGACGCTCATATTCAGATTAGGGCTGGACGATAATTCAATATTATCGTTTATTGCCTTTCAGTGGAATCATATCGTGATGATATGAAGATATTTTAATATCGTGACACACATTTCTGCTGTCTAAATTGATGATGACAAGCAAATTTTACTTAAAAACTCTGATAAAATGAGGTATGGTAGGAATATTATTTGAAAATTTCTGTTTTGTTTGACATCACACCTAACATTACCATTTGGTTCAATGAGATGAACATTCATTTGATTATTTAACGTGATTTTGCATACATGAACCATATCGTGATATATATTGATATCGAGAAAAATCCTTATGATTATCATGATATTGATTTCAACCATATCGTCCAGCCCTAATTCAGATATTTCTTCACGTGTTCTTAACTGGTTTGAACACCAGAGAAGGGAGTGCAGACAAGTCCGTCATGCTCAGCTGAAGTTACAGGGACTGGAGTCAGATTTGTTTTGACTCCCACACCCTGAGCTACATGTGAGTCATGTGACTTTTGTTTAGAAGCCCTGGATCACTTGTAACAGTGAACCTAAAAGAACCAAAAAAACAACAAAGTAAACTTTTCCACTGTGGTTCAGACCAAAGAAAACAAGCTGTGGGTGCGATCTCGCTCTTAGGTCGCATTAGAAAAAACGTAAATACAAATAAGATGATTCCAAGTATGCGATGAGCAGACGTTTGACTGACAGCCTCGTCTTGTCTCTCCTGGTCTCTCCCTCTGCAGATCTCGTTGCCGTGGGCCCAGCAGCAGGTACAGAACACACAGTCCATCCTGCAGTCCATAGACATCCTGCAGTCTCTGGCCAGCCAGTCGCCTCTGGGGGAAATTACCCTCAACCTGGTCCCAGTGCCTCAGGCTTCATAAAGCACCTCTACATGCAGTGGGAGGAGTTTCATTCCAAAATCACATATCCACCATTTGGAGAAACAAGTGCAACTCACTCTTTTAAAGTTAATGGTAGCAAAAAACAAACTAGAGCACTTTTAAAAAACATGCTAGGTGGCGGACAAACCTATAACACTTTTACAGGCTGGGGTTTTTTCGTATTTGTATTTGGGAAATATCGAATGGTGAATTTTAGTAATGATGTTTTTCCCAAAAAATGGATATACAGTGTTTTGGAATACAACTCTTCGTGTCCTTTTAGACATTAGTTGCTCTAATGAAAAGCACTACATGTAAGCCGCCTCTCTGAGAGTCTTCCTTCCTCTTGTGTATCTCCAAATGTGATGTTGAAGCGCTGCACAGCTTCCTGCTTTTCTCTAACCGATTGTTAACCTAAAGGATAATTACCGGTGTTTTTTGCATGTTTTAACTCATTTACATACTTCACATTACTACCTTCCATTTTTCAAGCCATGCCAAACTTTTGAATATGTACTCAATTTCCCCCTTTTTTTAAAAATGCAAACGTTCAGGTGATAAACTTTCCTTAAAATTCTCTGCTGCTCCAGTTAACATTTATGCAAGTTTATAAATCATGGATGTATCAATTTAGTTTATAAAACAATCTTTTCTTCAGATTGTGTAGGTTTCTGAGTGTGGACATAGAGGAATGGTGCATTCATGTGCTATTAATAAATCGGAAAAATTAGAATTTCCTTCAGCCAGACTAACTATCATAACTTTTTTAAAGCAAGAAGCAGCCAAATCCACATCATCCTTTTTATGACGTCCATGTTTGCTTATCGTTTGTCTTCTGGGTTTGATTTTTGAATGGATTTGCAGTCGGAAGCGATCGTTTTTATTCGTCCTTTTATTTGTTTTTCAGTTGATGCATAGGTTTATGCTAACGTGACCGCGCCTTTAAACAAAAATAGACGTTAACCGTGATGGATTAGCTATCTCAAGCAAGTTTAAAGTCTCTGCAAGTTGATTTTTGTACCGTAGTGAAATGAATGGAAATGAATGGCTGCCTGGAAAGGAGGGAAAAACACATTCAAACATCTTAACTAGTATGGTATGATTTGGAAAACGGTCTGGAGTAATGTAACGTATAGGTGAATTGTAGTAAATGAACTAAAACATGCAAAACACCCGTATGATTCCATTAATAGTATTGCACTATATAAACCATGTGCTTCGGCGTTCACTCTGATAGCGCTTCACTCTGTTTTAATGTCTTCTGATGTCATGAATTACCAAATAGAATATTAAGGGAAATACACCACATATATGTCGAAGCCGCAGCAGCAAACTTCCTTAGTAGTGAGGTAGTTCAGTAGAAACAGAAAACACGCTGCAGTAGCTTTTCATACAAGTATCGCATTTTTGTAAAATGACACATGCACATTTTGTTTTGCCTCATGATCCATTCAAATCAAACTCAAACCCGCTTGCCTGTTGTCTTCTTTTTTTTTTTTTTTTTTAGCTGGACAGCGGGACATGAACACTCTTACAATGTTGGTGGATGTGATTTGCCTCGCTTTAAGACTAATGAGGCGGACAGAACGTTGCACCCGGCTCTAGCGTCATTATACAGGTTTGAAGCAGACTGGTGCTCAGACTGGAATATTAAAAAAAGGAAAAATCCACCCTCAGATCCTCTAACACTGTTATACATCATCAATCTGTGATCAGCACATTCCAGGAGTTATTTAGTGATGAAGTGTTTTACTTTTTTGTTTTACCCTCTTTACCTCAACCTGCCTCGTCTACTTCAGTTAATTGATTTCAGTTTGAGAGTTTTTCTAGTCAAAGAAAAGTGAAAGTCTCGACCCTTAAGGAACCTGTCTTGTAGCCGCATTGCATTCTGGTCTCTCTCCTGCTCCTGTGGGTGGAGAAACTGGTCTCTCTCCTCTTCTACGATGGATTTCTCCCTGTATGATTGTTGAACATCTCTCTGTGCAAAATGGCAGCTCTAGAAAGAAGCCCTCGCTCTTTGATTCTGAGGGACTGACACCAAAAACCTGATGTTTACCATGACCATTTTTACTATCAAACTCTATTTCTAGCTGCTGGAAATATCTTGTTGTCTTCATTCGGTCGGCTATCGACAGAAAAACACACCACAAACCACCAAAACGGGACCGTTAAAGTGTTTTAGGGTGGATTTTTCCTTTAAATCAGCGGCTTGACAAACTGTTGTGCTGCAGCACAAGTAACACTGACCCAGAGACCAGGGAAGGGAGGGGGAATGGAAGACTGCAGAGATCTACCAAGCTGTAAATATTCTGTGTTATTTATGCATGTACAATTACATGTCCCTGTTCTGTCAAGAAAATGCATTAAAAATACATTTATTTCTACAGCCTATGTTAAAACGAGTGATGTGTAAGTGTTGGTTATAGAAAAAAAAATTGCATTTGTACATGACAATGACACGGGTCAAAGAAGAAGAAGAACACATAAATAAATCCGGGTTTAGTACAAAGTAACGCTACTTTTCTCGGTCTAGACATTTCCGTTGGCCGGCGAGGTGAGCTCTGCTATCTTGTTGTTCAGTTTCTGATTGGTCCAGTCCTTTGTGATGTCGTCCAGGTGGCTGTCAAAATCCACCAATAGCATGTGATCGCCGGACTCCAGCATCTGACTGGCTATCGCCCGAGTCTCCTCCCACTGTCTCAGCATTATCCTGAAGAGGGAAAAACACACACAGGGCGATGTGAATGCAGGTGTCAGGGATGAATGTACGGAAGCCCACTGAGGACATACAGTATATATTAATACTTTTTTTTTTTTGTTTTCTCGAGTTATATATGTCATTATTTCAAAATAACACATTTTGTTTTCCAGAGATAATGACATAATTTTCTCATTATCTCAAGAGAACAAAGTAATTGGCATTGAGGAATTATCTTGTTATCTCGAGAAAACAAAACTTTGAATTAATATATATTTTTCCTAAAGATTTCCAACTGCGGTGCATCACACATGACATGACTGAAGGCCCCCCTCGAACACCAACAGGTCGACCTACTGCAACATTTGGGTTTTGAATAATCTGCTTTTCTTCAGGATGTTAGTTCCACCCATGCAACAGAATGATGCAGAGTGCTGATTTAAAGGTAAAAGAGGTCTGAGGCTCGCCCTTACGTGTGTTTGTCTTTGAGCGTCCATCTTGAATCTTTGCGCTCGTACATCACTATGGGAGGAACCCGGTAGTCTGGAGACATCTTTCCACCGTCGATCTAAGAAGTGAATCAGAGCAACAGACGAACTCACCAACCACAACCCAGATTTACCAGCATTTGGCTGAGAGTCGGCGCCCATTTCTCTCTACTACAAGCCAACAGAACGGTGTTTAACCGAGCCCTGTGTGTTGTGCTTACCATTAACAAAACAGCATTGTTAAACTGCTCAGAGATCTTGTCGGCTATCTTCAACGCGCACGGTGTGGGGCTGCAGAGTGGAGAAGGGGAAGAAAGAGAAGAAGAAAACAGAGAAGTCGGTTAAACGCCAGGTGATCGCTCTGAACATCACAGCAGAATCTGTGCTGAAATCTGACGGTTAAACGTTGCCTTACTCAAGCAAACACACCTCAGAACATCACTCACGATCTTTGCCAAATTATTAGCGTCCACTAGTAACTAGCCTGCATAGGATCCACCAAGCAGTGCATATATGTATTTCAACATGTCAACATTTAAAATGTATTTGCACTACTCACTAACTCCCCCCCAATCACACTTTTGAATGATTGCTCACTGAGTTATGTCGCGCCCCAACATCCTGTTTCAAAAGGAAATGCATCAACTCAAGTAAGTGATGCCATCTCATGGGGTCTTTAAATGAGAGATTTCAGTGTGGAGTTTGTGGAGACATGACGGGAACAAAGAGAACAGCAGCTGGGAACTCACTCACCTACTATCTGTTACGCAGGCGTTGGCTTGGTAATATCCCACTATCCTCTGCTGAGTCTGTGAACACCACACATCCACCTGAAGCAGGAGGGAAGACTGTTGTTATGACAGATGATTTGATTCACAGGGACTCAGACTTGACTTGGGTTCTGGTGACTCGGGACTTGACTCTGACTTGTACTTTGATGACTTGAAAAGGTTTCTAAAGTCTTGACTTGAGATCTTATGTTTGTGTAAATGACTTAGATTGAAAGTGATGAGATTTGTTCCAGCAGACGACTGAATTTAAATTCAAAAAGTTGAAACTGATTATAGAAATCAAACTCATGATGCTCTTACCAAGTTTTTATCCTATTGAAAAGTCCTAGATATTTAGTTTTCTTTAAGATATTAAATTGATACTGGACTCTTGATTTATTCTGACTTGACTTGGTGTTCTACATTTAGACTTGGGACTTGACTTGAGACCTGTGCCTCAAGACTTGAGACTTGGGACTCGAGCCAAGCTGACTCGGTCACACCTCCGGTAGGCAGGTAGCCTACCTGTGTGAGGGCCAGCTGGGTGATGGGAGCCAGAGGCAGGTGGGAGTGGAGGAGCGGGACGCAGTCCGTCACGCAGACAGCGCCACCTGCTGAGCTGGAGGACAGCAGCAGGCCGTTGATGCTGCAGCGGGGAAACAGGCAGGCGTGCAGGTACATCTTCACATAGGCACGACAGGACAGCTCGACCTCACCCATGACTGACGAGACGGGAGACACACAGCGCTGAAAACACAAGGCATGAAACTATTAAGGAAGTGTTTGATCCACTTGAAAGTAGCATTGAGAGAAGAGAAATCTAAAGCATCTAGACCACCTGAACAGAGATTATTCATTAGTTTGGGATGGGACGATATATCGAAATTCAATATATTGCTTAACAAAAATGTGACAATACGTATAGTGGGGCAGATAAATGAATCGCAATATGTTATTCTGCTGTAGTAATCACAAATGAGACGCTTGACCATCACAGTTTCACAAGCTCTCCATCCAAATTATATTATTGTCACTTTGTAATGACATTTTTAAATTGTCGTTTACTTTCTAACAAGCCAATGGCATCACTAGAAAGACTATTTGTGTCTCAGAAATAAACATAATTCTGCACAGTCAGACTTTGATGTCACTGAACTTTTATTTATTACATCATATCGTGGCTGTATTGAATCGTGAACCTAATATCATGTATCAAATCGTATCATGAGATAGGCATATCATCCCAGCCCTATTATTAGTACATTTTCTGGATTAAATGACATTTATTTTTCCAAATAAAGTTAAATACAAGCTTGTCTATCTCAGTACAAATATCTTTAGGAACATCTAATGCAGTGTAAATTACTCTAGACAGACCACCTACTTTAGTAATTAAAGATCTTCCAGCTAGAGACAGTTAGGTCTCTCTGGAACCACAAGGGACTGACATTTTCTTCTACTCTAGTTTTCTGATCTCTTTCTATCACTATACCGAGATATTTGACCTTATTTTTGACAATATGAAAAACCTTTGTATCTGAGCAGCTTTTAACTGGAATAATGCAATAAGCACTTGGCGATATTCAGATGGAGACCAGAACATGACTTGATCTTGAAATTAAAAAAGAAATGTAACTTTAAAGGCCGATGTACTAGAATAGGCTGAATCTAGTTTCTTAACAGGCAGCTAACATGTAATGAATGGCAATGCTCTTGATTTCATACATACAAAAACCAAACAGTCGTCTCACATAATATTAAATTTAACTTCTAGACATAAATTCATTAAATTTACATTTACTAAGTCTGTATTTTACTAGTTTTGTCTAGCCTGTGGAGAATTACAGCTGGCTAAATAAACTGGCTAACTAGCTAGCGTTGATGCTATGTGTATCACCGTTAGCATTTTAGCTAACCAAGCAGAGCAGCATTCATCCTTACCTAAAGAGGAATATAATTATTCAGTTGAGATGTTGGAAGCGTAGCCTCGAGAAATTAATGTTATTTTTGCAATCCGCTAATATGATAGTTCATATAGACTAGTAAACAACCGGCAAAAATCTAACGGGCAGCTGTTTCATCTGTATTCTAAACGCTACTAAACTGTCACTTCCTTTCTCGCCCACAACAGTGAACCTGCAATTTGATTGGCCACAATATCGACATGTTGTAATCCGATTGGAGGATTGCGGAGTCAATCATTTCTTCAGCTGCTGTATCACGCTTCCATTCCATACTAGTTCTCCCTCTAGTGGAGAGGGTTTAAATCACAGAGGGGAGGCTTGGAAAAGGGGGAATGTAGCATTTTAGAATATCTTTTGACATCAGCTAAAGTTCAAGGGGGAAAAAAACAAGTTGACAAACGGTAAGTATAATTTAAAGTAAAGCATATTTTCTCGACACCATGTTAGGAGAACCTGGCAAATCTAAGGCTAGACAAACTTCGTACAAAACAAACGCTAAGCCTGTAGCATTAGCACGGACAGCGATGCATAAATCTATGTAGTTTCTTTACAAAATAGTCTGTAGTCATTCTATCATCAGGTTAACAAATTTAATGAACAAACATATCTTTGTTGTAACTCTGGTTGTGACTGTACGTTGCGGTTTGCCTGAGCTACCGAACAGCGGCGCTAGCTAACCAAAACACGGGAATGATGCTGCATTCGTGTCCTATGGGATATATGGGAAATATGATCTTCCTAGGTGACCCCAGCTTTCATGTTGTAAATGGGAACTCGATGCTTGGCGATGGACCCGGATTTCTTCGATTTACGGAATTCAGTCCTCAACAACAAGGACACACCTTTAATCAAGTGTAGTTTTATGATCGCATGCCAGGACAGGAAACAATTATACTTTATAGATTTTTCATTCATAGTTGACATTGCAGTGTTTGTTTGTTTTGCAATCAGACATGAGCCGAAATGTAAAGTAAGTATGAACAAGGTGATCAGGAGCGACTCAAGTCTGCATAAAACGAGTAAAGGAGTTAAAGTATGCTATATAAACATTTCCATGTAGTTACCGCTAACTGTCAGTTGGTTTTTACGGACACCCATATTACTTGAACGCAGCACGAAGCCCTCAGGCTGTCAGCCAATCAACGTACAGAAGGGGAGGGGCTTAACAAACTTGGCGACCCTTGCCCTTGCCGGTTGTTGTAGCTGGATTTCATTTATTTCAGCAAGTCCGCTTAACTCACAACCTTAACACGGTTTTTTCCTGCAAGAATGAAAGACGTTAACCATTTAGTAACTAACAAACAAGTAACAGGGAGCTGTCGGGTGTAACGTGCATAAATCAAAAGAACTGGTAGTTTTACTGCAGCTGTCACTAGTCAGAAGGCAGGTGGAGGAGGCGGCAACTCTTATTGAGACGCTGCCGAGGTAACAAGGTTTATTTGCACCCGATGGACAGATTATAAATAAAGCAAGAACCGGCTTTACATGTCCTATAAAATTAACAAACACGGAGTTAGCTAAAATATATATTTTTTTAACATAGTTCCTGCTGAAAAGTGCGGGATAATGTTGACATGAAGCGTTTTATAATCGATCAACACGAATATGAAACTGGTATACGCGGTCGACATTGTTGCAAATCGTTATGAATAAATGGCGTGTGAAGTATCAATGTAAACAATTAGCTGTCAAACAAGCGGTGTAATATTTTTATTTTTCTATCGTTGATAAATGGGAGAACAAAGAGAAGCTATCCACATGTCCCCGTTCCGGGCCCCCAACACAGCGCTGCCTGTTATTGGCTAGCACCATGATACAATCCGACCTATCGCATGACACCACACTGAGGAAATTTAATGTCGGCTTCTGTGATTGGTCCAAACGTTTGGCGCTTCTTGAATCTGCAGCAGCCGTAGTGGGCGGTGAGAGCGAGACGAAGAGAGGTTTGAACAGTTGCTGAGGCGGAAACATTGAATTTGGACAAATTATTTAGGAAGGGTGAAATCGAAAGTTCTGACTTCCATCTACAACCTTTGCTAATAACCGTATCGTCTGTTCCGAAGTCGAGTCCGAGGGGAAAACAGCCGCTTTGTGTGCCGACTCCAAGTAAGCCGGTGTCGGTGTGGAGCTGGCAGGCGGCGGACGCGCGAGGTGAATCGCTCCCTCCTTCTGAGCTAGCTAGCCAACGAGCTAACGTTACAGCTAGCTAATCCCAACACAAAGGACGGTTTTGCCTGTGTTTGTCATATCGATCCTGAATCACTCCGTTGAATGAGGACTGGGCTTCCTTTACAGGTAGGGTCTGCTGTCAGTGTGTTGTCTTTTTCTGCTCCTGTGAGGCGGTTCAGACGGACCGGGTCTGTTCTTGCTTGTGGCTGCTTCAATCTTGGTTAACTAACTAACTGTTAGCTCGCTGCCAGGCTATCGTTAGCTTGGAGCTAGCTTGTTAGCTCTTTTGTAGCCCAGATAGGTTAGCTAGCTGACCCAGTCTGCTGTTAAGTCAGTGTGGAGATGGTCGTCCTGATCTTTCCTCTCTTGACTCGTTACCTCCTGAACTCTCCAGTGTGTTGGACAACTTACTTTCTTGGTGTGGTTGGACAGATAGCAACAGTCCTGTCTGAGTCGAAACCAGTGAGTGAAAAATAGTGTTTTTTACGGGTCATTGCCAGCACTTGATTTTGGGATTGCCGACGTCAGTGTCAATAAGGAACTGTTGGCCAAGTGCTCAGTTACTGGGTGTTGAGAGAAGGGAAATGCTCTACTTTCGCCCCTCCTGTAAAATTTCCTTGTATTTGTTTCTTAACATGCCTTATGGGGGCGATATTCAGCCATCTGCTTCACCCTAAAATCTAATAAAATTCATATTGCTCAGTTTGGGAACTGGAGAAGTGGGTCGTATCTATCCCTGACACAAGAGTCCCAGAGGATCCTGTATCAGGGCTAGTTCGTATTGAATCCCAGCCACAGGTTGATGAGGAGGGTCAATAAGTGCTTATCAGCTGAAAGGATCTGTACTGGCCTGGGCATTGGCAAGGAAACACACTTGACTTGGCCATGTGATCAGCTGCAACCCTTCCCATTTTATTTGCATACATAGCCACTCCTGATCGTCAGTCTAGTGTGAAGATTACACATACCAAGATGTGCCATATTAACGCAGTCCACCACATTTCTTAGGATGTAATGTTTACTGACTGCGCAACAGCATGTTTCCATGACAGCCGTCTGACATGTCTAATCGAAAGTGTGAGATTCAATTAGAGCAGACGGGCTGGTGGGCAGCGACTCCCAGACTGACTATTGGGAGGGCAGATGGATAATGTAGCTTCCTGTCCATTTCCTCCGCACAGGCAGGAAGACTGCTGCAACTTACAGAGAGTAGAGAGAGATAAAAGATAGGGGGGAAGGCTGGGATTTGTTGTTAGATTTCCCCCAATGAACACCGAAGACTTGTCAGATGAGTCAGGGGATTCCCATCGCTTGCACCTCAATTATTGTCTGTGTGGATACATGATGACAGAGATGAGAGTTGAATAGAAACTATAATTATGACTGAGTTGGTGTACAGTGTCTTTTAGCACGGTGCAAGATAAGTTGTAGGGCCCCTAGGCAGCTGTGTGTGCTTTGCAGGCTTGTATACTTTGTTTTCAGTTGAAAAAAATGATATGTAATTAAGTGGTGCTTCATAACTTTCTAGTTGGACCTATTCAAAGCTCATATGTATTTCTGCAAAGTCTTGTATGGAAAACTATTTTAATTTCCAGGACTTGAAAAATTTGGGAGTTATGCACAAAGTCTGGATTACGTTGGAGAAATACTGCTGCTCAGTCCAGTTAGCTTGTTGACACGCTGTCTGTCATTTCACATATTGTGATATTTTTGTGGATATCCGTGAACCAGATACAGTGATATGTAGGGCTGGGCGATATGGTTGAAATCAATATCACGGTAATCATAAGGATTTTTTTCTATATATATATATATATATATATATATATATATATATATATATATATATATATATCACAATATGGCTCACGTATGAAAAATCACATGTTAAATAATCACATTAACGTTCATCCCATTAAACTGAATGTTAGGTTTGATGTCAAACAAAACTGAAATTTTCAACCATACCTCATGTTAAAAATTTGCTCATCAATTTCGACAGCAGAATTGTGCGTCACGATATCCCAAAATCACCATATCATCAAGATATGATTCCACTGAAAGATGATAAACTATATTATCGAATTTATCACCCAGCCATAGTGATGAGGCTTAGTTGACAATCATATTGTCCAACCACTATCAGCATATGTTAGCATATTACAGCGGTCCAAATTTTTGAAATCCAGTCAAGAAATTAAGCTCTGGGGAAAGTGTGGACTTATGAAATGTGACGACATTCAGTTTGATAAATGTGAAGGAACCTTGATTCCCCCTTCTGATTGGCTGCAGGCGGATCATGGTGCTGACTGGGAAGCGCTCGGAGAAGGGGCCCGGCTGCTGGAAGAGGAGAGTGAAGTCTGAGTACATGAGACTCCGACAGCTGAAACGCTTCAGACGGGCCGACGAGGTCAAGGTTTGTTCACACACACAGGCCGCCACACCGTGCAAATGTTTAGAGGAAAGGGCTGAGGGAAAAGTACAAGTTGAATCTCCTGAAATTCAAACCAACACAAGGAACGACACGCCCCCCACTCCTCCTAGTGAGTGACAGGATGAGTGATTGACAGGTCGGAGCCACGCCTCCTGCCTCAGACTTCTTCCTCATTGGTCGAATGAGTTTCCACAGATTTTAGTTTGAAATGAGAACGGCAGAGGAACAGGACTCCTGCTGTTTCTGAGATTCTGACATTATCCCGCTCGTTTTTGGCCACCAAATCCACTGATTTATTTATGTTTATCACTTCTAAATTTATGTTACTATACATGCATTCAGGGAGTGAAATGAACAGCATCCAAATACTGGTACATTTGAGCTGTGGTAAGATTGTCCACTCTACCAGCCACTTTGGCGGGTAACGAAACATCATTTGGACGTCCTGTTTCATTAAAAACAACAGTTGGCTGGTAAAATGGTGAAAGTGGCTAGTAGACTTTGGGGATGCATCAGCCGCTGTAGTCAGTGGACAAACGTTGGTCTACTGCCCTGCATACACAACTCCTTTACACACAGACATTCGATAGATCAATCAAACCCACCTCAGGAGCTTTGTCACATCGCCTCTCTCTCATCTTTCCTGTCTCTTTTGATTGTGATTATCCAATAAAGCAAAAATGCCAATAAAAAAACTGTACTCAGCTGTAGCTGCACTGGAAATATCTTGACGTCATGTTGTCTACATTTGGCCATTTATCCATGACAATAAGAAAAATACACCAAACAGCTGTTTTACAACAGAGTTGAAGTGTTTTAGTGTGGATTCTCCCTTTAATTTTGAGCTGTGGTAGTCAGCATCCTACCGATGCTGACTACCACATTTCTGGTCATTTTGACCAGAAACGGAATACAACTACTGTCACTAAAAAGCCATAGATGTATACATTCAGTGTATTTCTACTGATTGTTATGGCTTGTATAGTATCACTGCACATGCACTTTAACTGTGATTTATACTTTCAACGTACCATGACCTGTCATGGGTTATTGCTTAATTAATCATCCTTGACATTACTGGCGCAGTGTGTCGAGTCCAATCTGTTGAGTAGGGGAGCTGTGAGTGACGCTGCACTCACATTTACTCACTGTTAGGCGATACATTTTCTGACTGAGCTGTCTGATACACAACGTCAAGGTTTCCAACATCAGTTAGAGTGATTAGATGTAGGAGAAATGCCAGTATTAATAACAAAACACTACCGTTAAAGTATTCAGCTGGAAAAGTTGGCTAATTGGCTATCTGGCTGGCAGCTGACACTTGTGGAAAACACTGTTTCCACACTTTTATCTTTATCACATATGGTGGCTCCTTAATGTGGCAGTAAACTAACTTTTTTGTCACTTTTTTGGTTAGTGCATCCCAAAATTCGCCAGTCGCTGTCACTATTTTACCAACCAGTAGAGCAGACAAACCTACCAGCAACCGGCCAAATGCTGCCACATTTTGGCTGCGGGTAAGTTTGTCCACTTTTACAGTTTTTTATATGTTTCTCTGACTCCTTTCAGAGCATGTTCAACACCAACCGACAGAAAATCATGGAGCGGACGGACATCTTGAACCAGGAGTGGAAGACCAGGCGAATCCAGCCAGTTCACATCATGACATCTGTCAGCTCGCTAAGAGGGACCAGAGAGGTTAGTATGCACACACACACACACACACACACACCTCCCAGTATTTTAAGTGAATCTACATGTTGATCAAGCTTTACACATGCACACACACATGCAAAGTCTGTTATGGATTCAATTGCTTGTATCCGTTCTGAATGGGTTCCATGTCTTATAATATTCTCAAGCAATAAAGTCGTGCAAATTAAGCTTGCACTATAGGCTGGTTCCGCATGTGGGTCCATCATTACAAACACATGTTGCACGGCCAAGCTTTGTTCAGACCCACACAACTTTATTTTAAATTGTAGTCAAGATCCCAAGGTTTCCAGAGATACCAAACACGTCATGCTGAATTGCAGGGAGATGTGTATAAAATGATGCACAAACATCTAGATTTTTCCATTTGATATAATTGTACAGCCATAAAAAAAAATGGCTTCTTGGGTTTGAATATTTCACTCTGTATAAGCAGCTGTAGCTTCAATGAAGTGTTGGAACAAGCAGATACAGGATATGGATCGGACATTGTCGTACAGTGTGGAGAAAATGTTTCTTCTAACTTTGAAGCTGCTTAAGAGGAAATTTAAGGGGTTAACTCTTTCTGTTGTGTCTTTCTCCTGTGCAGTGTACGGTGGACAGCGGTTTCTCCGAGAACAAGCAGGTCATCCCTCTGAAGACTCTGAACGCCGTGGCCTCGGTCCCAGTCATGTACTCCTGGTCTCCGCTGCAGCAGAACTTTATGGTACGCACACATAACAGCTGCACGTATGTATTGGAAAAACCCAATTTTGCTAAGTGTATAGTCTCGCCTGTCTGTGTTTCTAACGTTTGTGTTGGCATTTTTGCATCAGGTGGAGGATGAGACGGTGCTCCATAACATCCCTTACATGGGAGACGAGATCCTGGACCAGGACGGCACCTTCATAGAGGAGCTGATCAAGAACTACGACGGCAAAGTCCATGGAGACAGAGGTGAGAGCCGGGGGACACACGGGACAGTACAGCTGCACGGTCAGGGCTACAATGATGATCCCTGTTATTGCTTTTAGGAACAAAATTATTTTGCTGCACTTTTTGCATCTTATATCAACATCTTTGCATTTTATATCAACAGCTTAACATCTTAAATTAAATGTTTCAACCTTGCAGATAAGCCAGTTTTCTTCATTATTAATTAATTGTGCAATGTAAAATTGCAACATATGATCATACACAATTAATTGTACACCCCTAACATACAGTGTTTTTCCCTATCATCATGTTTTTTTTTAACCAGTGGATAGTTTTTTACCATGGTGCAGTGGAAAGGTCAAATGTATTTATCCAATATTGATTTTCCACAAATCATGTCTTTTCTTTATTGGGCAGCATCTAATTAATAAAAAGGTGGTAAAAGTCATTGTAACATTTTAACCACGAATCTTCACATCTTGGCTACAAATTTTCACTCCATTAATCCTCTTCTCATATGCAAATGACTTCACATGACGTCACACAGCGTGAGAACTTTCTTGATTTGAAACTGTTTTGAAGGCGTAGGTGTTAGGATGATTCATAAATTCTACTGTAGTGTGCTTTACTTTCATGCCAGCCAGCTTCTTTCATGTAGTAAAAGTGGGGGTTTTCCAATGATCTTGTTTTGAAATGTAACACCACTGTTCCTATTTGCATACTTTCAGATAATAAACACTAAGTTAAAACAATGGCCAAACATTTGTGCTCTTGTGGAAATTAATCTAAAATGTTTTAAATGTTTTGTATTTATTTTATTTTCTGTTTTAATTTCTCTTTTCCGTCATTATTTCTGGAAGTCATAGCAAACTGGCACCAACTATTGCGACGAGGGAGACACAAAAGCATCATCTATTCCAAAAAAACATTGATTTTACACGAAATGCCCACTCTCCGCGCTCTCCCTTGTGTTTTTTAGAGTGCGGCTTCATCAACGACGAGATCTTCGTGGAGCTGGTGAGCGCTCTGACCCAGTACAGCGACAACGAGGACGACGACGACGACGAGGAGCCGGACTTCAAAGTAGACAAGATGGAGCTGTGTGACGGCAAGGAGCACCCGGAGGACGCCCGCAAGGACGCCCTCATCAGCACCGAGAGTAAGGACCATCACCGAGGCTCGTCCCAGAGATAATTAGAGATGCTCCGATTGCATCTATGTAGTGGTCTTGTGCGGGTACAAAGTTTTGACCAAGAAAAACAAGTAAATCCTTCATGAAACAATAATTCTGCCTGGCAAGTTGGAGGGACATATTGTTAGTTGCTGACTTTTTTGTTGACAGAGTTAAAATAATGTTATAATTCTTGATTTCAAAGCGAAAAACAAACGAACACTTCAAATTAGTTGTTGATCGTCCGTTGTTGATCGTCCGCACATCGGCCGAGTTTCCCCGGTCGCTCCGCTCTACAGGAAGGACTTGGGTGACTTGTTGATCATGTTGCTTGCAGCGTGACAGCATGGTGACAGCATGACAGGTTTTTAGCACTTGGAGCACAAAGCGCTGGGAGGGGAGCAGCGTGGTTCAAACAGGTTTTCTGTCTCATAGCGACAGCAGGAGCCACAACCACTGCTTCCCACAAGCATCTGTTCCACTGCTGTCTTAAAAAGACGTGTCTGGTGTCTGGTGGGCGCAGAGGAGCCAGCGGAGAAAATAAGAATGACTGTTACACCAGTGACTTCAGTTTTTCAGCCTGTCTATTCATCTGTCCGTCAAACGTGGTATCTCAGACGCCACTGGTCTAATTTTGACGAAAGTAGGAGGGATGATGCATCTTGTCACCGATTGTCTGTCGATCATCTGTGGGGGACGACCTGCTTACTTGTTAAAATTAATACCACCCACCAGCCAAATGCTCGTAAATGACTTACCAACCAACGTTTTGGATGCTCTTTTCTCTTGTTGGCTGGTGAAAGTGCCATGTTAAGGTCTTGCTGGCCATTCGTTTAACAAAATGTGAGTTTCCTGCCCTGATGGAAAATGTGTGTGTGTGTGTGTGTTATCTGCAGGTCGAGCCAGCAATGACAGCACTAAGAAGTTTCCCTCTGACAAGATTTTTGAAGCCATCTCCTCCATGTTCCCTGACAAAGGCTCCACTGAAGAGCTCAAAGAGAAGTGAGTGGTTGTGTGTGTTTGCATGTGCAAGCATGTGAGTATGAGGTGTATTTGCTTCTTACACATATTTCAGGGTACGAATATGATCATTTCCAGGTCTTGACATATTTTGGAACTGCACTAATGAAGAAAAATCAAGCTGCGCCCTCTTTTCTTTTCTCTTAGTTTTGTGCTTTACTGAAGTTTTGCAACTGGACAAAAAGTCTGGAATAGTAGGAGAGAAAACTGTTCGCCCAAATTAAATGTAATTACCAGACATTGTGAAGAGTATAGAGCATATAGTGATGCGGCCTTGTTGACAGTCTTATTGGAAATTAAAGAGCCATGTTGATTTCGGATACTGTCGACCAATCAGAGCAATTCATTGAAACCTGGGTGTAGGTGACATCATTTACACCAGGAGGTAGATTGGAATTCTAAATCTGTTTTGACTCTGTTGAATTTTTCAAATTTCCACAATGCTGACAGTAATAACAATTTGGGTAACTTTACATTAACTGCTCCTTTGTTAATTTATACCATGAAATTAAGAAAAGCAATTAATTCATTTCACTGGACCTTTTTAAGGTCTGGTAAAACATGACATGCAACATGTGTAGCAGCCCTGGTGTATGCATGTGCAAGCTAATCTGTGTGTGCGTGTGTGTGTGTGTGTGTGTGTGTGTGTGTGTGTGTGCATCAGGTACAAGGAGTTGACGGAGCAGCAGCTGCCCGGCGCGCTGCCCCCTGAATGCACGCCGAACATCGACGGCCCCAACGCCCGCTCTGTGCAGCGGGAGCAGAGCCTGCACTCCTTCCACACCCTGTTCTGCAGACGCTGCTTCAAATACGACTGCTTCCTCCACCGTTAGTGCACATTCACATTCACATTTCAGGCCAGTTAGCCAGCAGTCTCATCCAGAACAACTTAAACTGGGTGAGCAGCAGGGAGTTTCATGCTCAGGAACACTGATGGGACACAATGGCTGTTGATGAACTCTGTTGCAGGGGAATAAACCTCTGCACATATTACCAGCTGCTTGCAAATGGTGTTGAACCCGTTGTCTTTGGCTCCTTATTTCTCCTCCTGCAGCTTTCCATGCCACTCCAAACACATATAAGCGTAAGAACATGGAGAACCTGGTGGACAGTAAACCCTGCGGCATCGAGTGCTACATGTACCTGGTGCAGGTGAGGAACTGGAACTGTCAAATTCAATTGTCTTATTGTTTTTATTACTTGAATTGAATACCAAAGCAGTGTTCAATGTTAAGAGTAATTTCCAGTTATTGCCTGGTTGGGCCAGTAGGTCAGAGCTCTACTTTCCTCAAGTATATTTTCACCGGCCCAGCAGGCTAAAATGAAAATAACCACTTTTTCATACATAAATGTATGAAATGTTTTTGTAAATGTAATTGATTGCGATAAAATGTCTGATACTGGCAGATCTTAATATACAGCAGAAAAAAGAGTGAAAGAAACAACAAAAAAGTAAATGATTGAATAAACTTGAAATGTATGATTTTTAACAACTCTGCACTTATTGTATTCATGGTTAAGTTGATAAAACAAAACTGATAGAAGCTTTTATATAAATGTAACAAGCAGCAACATGGGGGGAAAAAACAATGTTGAGGGGAAATTCATGAGGCTTGTAAGTCGTCATTCATCCATCTTATGTTAATGGGACCTGATGAGGGTCAGTTGGGCCGCTGACTGACCGATCAAGGAGTGTAAGGATCAGAGACGATGTCCCTCCTAGAATGATCATGTAAGAGAAGGAGGTGAAGTAGGAGAAATGAGAACTAAGGAGAAAGAAGGGATTGTTTCCTTTGTATCTGATACCAAACTCCTCCAGTGGACTAACACTGTCGTTGTGCTGTGACTGCTCAGGACGGGATGGTGAGGGAATACCCAGCAGGCATGGTTGCCGAGCGGGCCAAGACGCCCTCCAAACGCACGGTGGGCCGTCGCCGCGGACGGCTGCCGAACAGCAACAGCCGGCCCAGCACCCCGACCGTTTCCTCGGAAACCAAAGACACGGACAGCGACCGCGAGGGCAGCAAAGACGACGAGCGGGACAACGACAAAGACGACGACGACAAGAAGGACGAGACCACCAGCAGCTCGGGTACGTTCTCACACACTGAAGAAACTAGGGGTTCATCAGGAGGTTCTTAGAAGATCAAAAGGGAGACGATAATCACATTAAGGTTCCTTACTAGATTAAACATCCTGAAGGGTTCTTTGAAGAATCCCCATATGTTAGAGGTTGGTGGAAGTACCATCAGGATTCATAAATCCATTCATCTTGTAACCTCCTGTGGTTCCCCTATGGTTGTAATCTGAAGAAGAAAAAACAGGGACAGGGCTTCCTTACATGTAAAAAAAAAAAAAAAAGAGAGAAGTAATTGTGTCCACATGTCAAAAATAAACAGAGGTGGCACATCTTCCAAAATCAACAACAAAATACCACAAAGCATTCAGGTACCAACTTGCACACAACGCGTGTCAACCCAAACAACATGTGGACACAATTACTTTTTTTTTTTTTTTTTTTTGCATGCAAGGAAGCCCTGTTACTGTTTTTTCTTGTTTGCTCTGCCATTTTTGGGCCCCTGTACTTTTCCAAACTATCTTTGAAGAACCAGTAAAGGTTAAAGCCCTTTTTACTTTTCAAGGGGTTGGAAATGTACACCAGTCAAATGAAACAACATTGTAAGGAACCGGGGGGAAAATGTCCAACATCCACACACCAAATGTTAACCAACCATCATTTAGATTTACAGTATTCAGTTTTAAAAATCTAGTACAATACTTAGAGTGGTTGATGAGAAAAAGTTAGTTTCCTGCCTTAACAGATGCATCGTTTATGCAGTACTTGGATTTCTGCTACAGTCTCACTATAGTCTTTTGTGTGTGTGTGTGTGTGTGTGTATAGAGGGTAACTCGCGGTGCCAGACCCCGGTGAAGATGAAGCTGACCTGTGATCCTGAGGCGGTGGACTGGAGCGGGGCGGAGGCCTCTCTGTTCAGGGTTCTCATCGGAACGTACTACGACAACTACTGCGCCATCGCACGGCTCATAGGCACCAAGACCTGCAGACAGGTGGGCGGGGCTTAGTTCTTAGACCTTTTAGACATTTAGCTTAAAGCTCTTAAAATATTGAAATGGCAAAAGGTGGATAGGCACTTTGTATACAGTATAAGTAGGGTCTAGTTAGTGCCAATTTTAGTGAAAATAATCATTAGTCCTAATCGTCACTGTCTCTGGCAGGTTTATGAGTTCAGGGTGAAGGAGTCCAGCATCATCGCTCGCGCTCCCGCTGAAGACGAGGACACGCCTCCCAGGACGAAGAAGAAGAGGAAGCACAGGCTGTGGGCCACTCACTGTAGGAAGATCCAGCTGAAGAAAGGTCAGAGGTCACCTCAATATCGCCCTTCACCTGGTTGTTGAAGGAAACAGTTGTGTGAAAGGGATGATTAATATGGGCTGCAGTTTTAATTCCCTGTCAGGAGAGAGTTTACAGGGTTCCCACATGGCTCTGACAAGTAGTGCTGGAATGATTAGTCAATTAATCGATTAGTCGATCGTCAGAAAATATCAATCAATATCGATCCGATCAATTGTTTTAGTCATTTATCAAGTTCAAATATCAAACATTTGGTGGTTACAGCTTCACAAATCCCAAGATTGCTGCTTTTCTCTGTTTCATATCATTATTAAATTAATATTTGGTTTTTTTTGGCTGGTCAGACAATTAAGCAATTTGAAGAATCACTTTGGGTTCTGGGAACTAGTTCTGGGAACTATTTTTGACATTTAATAGTCAATCAAAAAAATAATTGATTGATTAATCAATAATGAAGATAATCGTTAGTTGTAACCCTACTGGCAATTCTGGAAAAGTACGATAATTTTCACAGGATTGACTTGGAAAAAATGTTTTTTGACCTGATATAATGACATAATCTTCAGGCTATTAGAAGAAAAATAATGTATCCCATTTAACTTTATTGTATCTGTTCCATCCCTTTGCAGATGGCTCGTCCAATCACGTGTATAACTACCAGCCATGTGACCACCCTCGGCAGCCGTGTGACTCCTCCTGTCCCTGCGTCACCGCTCAAAACTTCTGCGAGAAATTCTGCCAGTGCAGCTCTGAGTGTAAGAACAAACACACACACTTTATCGTAGAGCTTTTTTAGAATAAAAGTTAAGAAAACACACATTATCCCATACATGAACTCCACAATGCTTAAATGTTTTTAAATGAAGCTTTGCTGAATTATGCATTATGAATTGATGCACATGGAAACGCCCTTTCTTCTGAAACAAACCGCTGCCTTTAGTGGTATGAATATTGCAGTAGTCAATATATTTTGGATCACACTCATGTCTTGGTGTCTGTGTGCAGGTCAGAACCGTTTCCCAGGCTGCCGGTGTAAGGCTCAGTGCAACACCAAGCAGTGTCCCTGCTACCTGGCTGTGAGGGAGTGCGACCCCGACCTCTGCCTGACCTGCGGGGCGGCGGAGCACTGGGACAGCAAGAACGTGTCCTGCAAGAACTGCTCCATCCAGAGAGGGGCCAAGAAGGTAACACACACACACACACACACACACACACACATCCTTCTATCCTTATGAGACGTTTGACTACCACACCAGAGGTTTTCAATAAAATTGGCTTGTTATCATCAATTTTGACAGCAATTGTGTATCACCTTATCATCATGATATGATTCTATTGAAAGATGATAAAAGATGATTTTGAATTATTGCCCATCCCTAGTATAGACATGTGTGTAATGTACATGAACAGAAGGCATATCAAATGGCATTCTGTTGTTTCTCACCCTCTGTTCCTCTCCCTCTCTCTCTCCCTCTTTCTCTCCCTCCCTCCCTCCCTCTCTCTCTCTCTCTCCCTCCCTCTCTCTCTCCCTCCCTGTCTCAGCACCTGCTGCTCGCCCCGTCAGATGTGGCAGGATGGGGCATCTTCATCAAAGAGCCGGTCCAGAAGAACGAGTTCATCTCTGAGTATTGTGGAGAGGTAAGAAGACTCTACTGTCTGTGGGCTTTCTGACCGACCGAGAGATGAGAAGGGATGACGAGAATATAGGAGGTTCTGATGAGATACGATGAAAATTAAACGAGCCCCGTTAAGAAACTGGATCATTTCAGCAGCAATTTATAATAGGATACAGCAATCAAAATAGATTAAAAACATAAAAATGGAAATAATAAAAGCTGCACAAGTATGGAAAATGAGTTTGATGATATCCAGGTCTTAGAAAGTTTGGATAGTACACAAAAGTTTGGTATTTTGAAATGGACAATGAGGGGGAAATGTGTTTTGTAACATTCAACCTTTGTCTCTGCAGATTATTTCCCAGGATGAAGCCGACCGCAGAGGGAAAGTCTACGACAAATACATGTGCAGCTTCCTCTTCAACCTCAACAACGGTAACACACACACACACACACACACAAAAGAGACACAATCACAGAAAACAGAGAAGACACAGGAAATACCCATGCAGAAAACACACAGAAAAGTCACACATACACACCCAGATGGTTACACTGCAACTGACTTGTGAATGATTTCTGTGTTCTTGTGTCTCCTCAGACTTTGTTGTTGATGCCACAAGGAAAGGCAACAAGATCCGCTTTGCCAACCATTCTGTCAACCCCAACTGCTATGCAAAAGGTAAGAAGCTGAGATGAACACCGGCCATAGCGCTTAGTTGCTCCCATAAACACTAGAGAGAAAACACAACATTGAATTATGCAGAATTCACAGTTCAGACCATATTTAAAAAACAACAAGAAGCCATTAAATAAACAGCTCAGTTGAGTTAAAAACCGCCGGCACATAAAACAATTACATTTTCTGTATTTAAAAGCCTTAAAAGAAGAAAGAGTTGGCAGGTTATTCCAAAGCCAGCATGCGTGACAGGCAGCCATGTTGGCAGACCAACAGGTTTTCCTACCCAGAATACACCAGCAGATGGGAGAACTCAGCAGGACTCGGTATCCTGCTTCATGGAGCAGGAATCGAGACTGAAGGATGACAGTCACTCGTCCCTGTTGCTCTGTCGTTCTCACACACTCTTTTTTTTTCTGTGTTTTTTCTATCAACATTGCGAGTCCAGTATGTTTTCTGAACTGTGTTGAAGAGGTTTTACTGAGCAGTGAGCTTTACTGGAGTCAGCAGTGCAAGAAAAACAGACTATTTTTCTGTAGCTGTGGTCAGGAAGGAAGCTCCATCGTATCAGAGCTGGATGACCTGATTAGCCGATATCTAATGTTTAATAAAAGGCCAACAACCGCCTGATATATCGATCTAAAGCTAGTGACGTAATCGGTGAAGGAAGTCATCACGGTAATGGTGATAATAAGAACAATATCGTTATTGTTATTCATCGTCTGTCCGTTCGTCGTAGTGATGATGGTGAACGGGGACCACAGGATAGGGATCTTCGCCAAGAGAGCCATCCAGACCGGGGAGGAGCTCTTCTTCGACTACAGGTCAGTAACCTGGGAGAGACGCGGCAGGCGGGAACACACTGCAACAATAAAATAACCTCTGCAGGATGTTCTTTACTCTGACTGTGGGCATAATAACACAGTAAAGAATGTTATTAAGGGTGTTATGGCTTTTATACGTTTACCATCATGTGGACTGAGTGGTGAGTAGTTTACACTCATGGATAAAAACGGGAGAAAACAAAGACTTAAGTTAAATGATTACTTATTACAAAATCACTTATTTGTATTTGTTTGCTTTTTTTTGTTTACCTTTTTGTTCTGTTAGTTATGTGTGTTTCTTATGCACTTTCTTACTATATTCATTTATTGTATTCAAACATTCACCATGTTTTTCACTTCTACTGACTCAATGTAATGATGATAATTAGAGCTGCAACGATTAATCGATTAGTTGTCAACTATTAAATTAATCGCCAACTATTTTGATAATCGATTAATCGGTTTGAGTAATTTTTTAAGAAAAATAAGTCAAAATTCTCTGATTCCAGCTTCTTAAATGTGAATATTTTCTGGTTTCTTTACTCCTCTATGACAATAAACTGAATATCTTTGGGTTGTGGACAAAACGAGACATTTGAGGAACGTCATCTTGGGCTTTGGGAAACACTGATGGACATTTTTCACCATTTTCTGACATTTTATAGACCAAACAACTAATCGATTAATTGAGAAAATAATCGACAGATTAATCGACATTGAAAATAATCGTTAGTTGCAGACCTAATGATAATGATAATCCATTATGCTGCTCTTCCTTATAAAAAATCATTAAATAATTGTTCACACACAACAATATTGGTGTTAAAATGCTACAACATATTTAAGTTTATTCTTCAGTTGCACTCATAAGAGCATCAGCTAAATGTGTAAAGTGTAAAAGACTTGACATGTAGAAACTAATTATTTGTTTGTGTGGCAGGTACAGTCAGGCCGACGCTCTGAAGTACGTTGGGATCGAACGGGAGATGGAGATCGCCTGATTCTGACTTCTACCTCCTGTGGATCAACTACTCAAAGGCCTTACATACACAGTCACACACACACACTCACACACACACACACACACACACACACACTGTTCACTTCAGGAAATCCAGACGACTTGTCAAAATGCTACAAAGCTTCAGGAATTCTGGGAACTTTTGAACACACGGACGCAAGTTTTTGTTGCCGTTATTTTGCCACAATGATCTTTCTTTTTCTCTCGTTTTTTTTTTTTTTAAACAATGCTTTTCATATATCTCTCTCTTTCTCTCACTTGTCATTGTTCTTATTTGTGTTTTGTTTTTTTCTATCAACAAATCTTCCTCTTCTCTCGGGTCAGGGAGTCTGGGATTCACTGTTGCTACGTTCACGAATCTTCCTCAGCTCAAGGTGCAAACCGGCCCACGAACTGGCTCCCGTTTGAGTTTCACCCCACTTTTCTACTCTGAGGAGACGAACCCGTGGCTCTACTTTAAAACTGGCTTTTCAATACAAGTTTCAGGGACCAAAACCTCCACCAGCCGGACTCGCAGCGTTCCTACTCCTCCGGTGTGTTCGCTGGTTAGCCGTACGCTCGGTCGCCCCGCACCGCGCCAGCACCCGGGTGTTTTTATACGGTGTGAACTTAACGCTGTGACCTGCACGCTCCCCAGGGTGCCGCATCACTGTCTGTCTGTAAAGCAGGGCGGCGTTCACGAAGCAGGATCGACCCGGTCCAGCAGCGTGAAACCAACATTCAAGAAGACTCTCCTGATCACTTGAATTGGTCGGGTTTTATTGTCATTTGTCATATTATGAAAAGGGGGGAAAAGGAAGGCTGGAGATCATCCTTTACCCAGAAGGCCTGGCTGCAATCCCACTGAGTAAAACCCAAGGGTATGTTTGCTGCAGAAATTAATTTTGGAAGGTTCTTGCAGACAAAAAGACGTTTGTGGGGAAAAAACCCGAAGCGCTGAATTGGTTTTGGACTCCGCAGTGTGAACAGGCCGAACTAGTCAAACTCTTCTCACACCAATCACCACCGCAAGACCGTCTGCTATTGGTCTAAAACGTCACGATTGGTTGAGTTCCCTTACGGAAAAGTGCTTCTATTTCCTTGTCTGGTGCATTGCCTTTGTCTCCATCTCGGTGCGAACATCTGGTGGTCAAACAAAGTGAATTGATCAAAACTGCCTCCAAATCCTCCGTTTCTCAGCCGCCTTTGTTGCTTTTTTTCATCGTAATTGTTGAGGTTTTTGTCACCGCTATTTTCCAGTTTCCCTAGGCGACGTTTCCTCTGTAATCTTCACGCCCCTGCGGTGTGCAGCAAGTAAACGAACAACACGCGGCTCGCTGCAGAGTATAAACACACATTTACATGCAGCGCTGCGTTGGGACGAGTGAAGCGTCCGCCCTGCTGAAGTGTCCTTGAGCAAGACGCTGACTCCCCTCCAGCTGCAGGGCCGCCGCTCTGGATCTGACTCCACACTGGTCATTGCCTTTTTTTTTTTCAGATTTCAACACACAAGAGGGAAACGGAGATGAGCCTGCTTTGTGGCGCTCCCCCCTGCTATCAGGTGCTAATGTGAAAAGGTCTCAACACAAAACCAGCACTACTACCAGGGAAATGAACACTAGACAAACACTAGGTAGTCGGCCATTATTTGGATTATTGTCCTAGATGGCTGGTGAAACGGTGAAAGTGTTTTGAATTTTGGCAGACAAGTGAGTTTCCTGCCCTGCCTCCTACTGGACCGGTCTCTATAAACCCAAAACCAGAATCAGCTTGATACCGTTTGGAGGGTTTTTCACTGATCTGCTCCTCTGACTCTGGTGCAGTTTGCTCTGTTCTTTCAGCTGTGTGTTAAAAGTTTTCCCACTGCGCTGTATTTGTTCCATTCTGTACTCGTACCGGCGCGGTCCGGTGTGTTTTTTATCCATTGGTGCTTCGTGCTCAGTTTGGTTCGGTTCAGGTCAGTCACGGTGCCATCGAGGCCCAAGTTTCCGTTCCAGCCAGACGCTACAGCAGCTGATTTCACTGATTTTATTGTGCGTTCTTGTGCTGTAAGATACATCGGGGAAAACTAATTTCCTACTTGGAAATTTCACATGAACGCCCTCCAAAGTCGGATACTGAAGTCGGAAGTTTTGCTACCCGAGTTTCCGAGTTATGACGTAATGATGACCTTTAACCTTCTCAACAAGGCAAAAAGTTTTGAGAGTCAACAGTAAGAAAACACAAACCCATGCACCTTAAAGTCAAGTTTGAGGTCATCCAGACAAACCTCACATTTGTTTGAATGAAGTTCGTCTAATTAGCTTGTTTAGCTGCAGGAGGTCTGTGTTTGTTTATTGTTTGTCTTCTGATCGGCTGCAACGCTGATTAGCAGCCGACTTGGAAGTCCCGGATGTCGGACTTTCCCGCCGGCACATGAACGCACCATTAGTTCTACCAGCTCAGGTTGAAAGTGCTGATCTCTGCTGTAGTGTCTGTTTGAAAGGAAAACCTGCAGACTCTCTCACATGATGAAAAGCCACTGAGCTAGCTAAGAGTGATGGTTAGGCGACGTATGTATTTTCCCGCTGGCTAAGGATGCTGTTACCATGACAACGGTGACACACAAGCATCATGCACGACTCCTCAGTATTCCAGTGTAAAACCAGAGGGTGCTGACACCGGACCGCACCTACAGAAAGCCCCAGTATGAGTACAGTATGACGCCGGCGCAGTGGGGAAAACCCTCTGGCAGTGATGTTTTATTATCCCGACGTGTCTCTGGACGAACCCCCCCGCCCCCGCCCCCCGCCCCTGCGCCCCACTTTTCCTGCTGTGCCTTGAGTCCTTGACAGAACACCGAACCGTGTCTGATTAAAGGTGACCGACTGCATTTTAAAAACTGTTTTCTTTCTGCATGATGAAGTATTCTGCGTTGTCAAAAAAGAGAAGAAAAAAAAAAAACCCAAGGAGAATCCCCCCCCCCCCCCCCCCCTCCAACGATGAAACCGCTCCGGGTTTCTCAAGACTTGTCAGAGTGCGTCCTCCCCTCGTCTTTTCGGTGCTTTTTTCCAGACTAAACTAGTGGAAGGAGAGTTCTGGTTCTGGTTCAGGCCTGCAGGGTGTTCCTTAGGTTTTTAGCGGTGGACGGAAATGTTCTAGAAACTAGAGATCACTGTACTGCCTATTCCATGTGATGTCCAATCAGTATAATAATCTATCTTAATAGTTTTTTGAGCATTCCTCTCTTGTTAAATAGGCCTTTTTAACAATGTACCAACAATCATATATTGACTTTTTTTTGTTTTCTTATATTGTCTGATGTGAATTCTGGTGCTTGCAAAAATACCGCAGACTCTCGTCCCAGTGTCTGACCGACTTGAAGCAATACCAGCCTTTTATCGAGAACTTCTCCCCCCTCCCCCGCCTCCCTCCCTCCCTCCCTGCTGTGGAAATGTTCCTATTTATCTCCACTTTCTACACCTGTAATTTATTGCAAACTTCACAGACTGAGGGGACTTCTCATGCTGTTGTGACGTACAGATGTCTGTAGCCGATGGGTCGGAAAGGTTCTGGATCTTTGTTTCTGTGAGACCCCGGGTGCGTCGACTGCTTCCTGGAAACCTTGTGCTTCAGGGTTCCTACACAAGTCTGGAAATCTCTGGGGAAACGAACGTCGGACGATTTCCAGGTCTTGGAAAAGTTTGGGAATTGCACTTAAAACTGTTTAGGGAATCCATACTTTTCCAAAAACACACATGACGATGTAGCTGTAGACCCACTGTCAGTCCACATACTGTGAGATTTGTGTGTCTAGTTTATAGTAGCTGGACAATACAACTATCTGCAAACACAGTCAAGAAATTTGGAAAGAGGTTTTGGAAAAAGTGTGAAATGGGGGAAAACGTGTAGGAACCCTGTATTTCTGTAACAACGTCTCAGTTCACAAACCCATTGTTGCCAATCCAGATCATCCTTCCTGTGTTTCTGATTTCCTCATAGATTTTAGATGCATTTGATTGGTGTACGAGTGTCTTCTTAAGCCAATCCTATGCCTTTTAAAGGAATAGTTCTGTATCATCTACTCACCCTCATGCCAAATGAAACACAGGTGAAATTTGTCAGTCCATATAACACACAGGGAGGTTATCAGCACAACTTCGTAGCAGCCTTCTCCAAAACAACTGAAGTCAATGGGGACCGGTTCTTTAGAGCTCCAAAACAAAAACAGCCAAACAATCACACTGAATAGAAAGACCTATACACTATTATTTACTGCAAATCAATCAGCTGTAGTTAAGATTTGCACTATATTATGGTGTAAATATACTGTAGGTCTTTTTGGAGCTCTGAAGAACTGGTCCCCACTGACTTCAGTTGTTTTGGAGAAGGCTGCTATGGAGTCCCTGTGTGTTATATGGACAAACTTCAGCTGTGTTTCAACTGGCATGAGGGTAAGTAGATGATGACAAAATTTTCTATTCCTTTAAGATCAGGTGGAGCAGCGGTTCTCGACCGTGAGCCGCCGAGGCCCAAAGAGTCTGCAGGTTTTCATTCCAACCGAACACTAAACCAGCTGATTTCACTTCATTTCCACACCTTCAATCGGAGAGAAGAGGAACTAATCGGTGAAATCGGCTTCTGTAGAGTTTGGTTGGGAGGAAAACCAGCAGAGAAGCGCTTGATTTAGGATGATGTGACAATTCAGAAACGGGGGGGGGGAATCAAGAACTGGGTGCAGGATGAGTGAGAAGCAGCAGGTTTCACAGCTTCTAAGGGTCGTGTTTGTTTTCACCTGAGAGTAGAGCTGGGTAACAAAAAAGAAATAGAAACAAAACCGTTTTATGGCATCGAAATGGTTTCGAAAGGTTTTCCAATTGCTTAAGATCAATGAACAAATCTAGAGAGATGTGAAGCAGATGTCAGGTTTAAATGTTAAATAGAAAATGGTTTCCTCCATCACAGTGAAAAGTGATTGAACAAAGAAATGATTTGGTGTTGCAGCAGGTGTGTGTTGGGGATTTGTTACCCAGTCCTGCCTGTGATGGAGGCTGCAGGTTGTTTGTGTTTCATGCTGTTCTCCCAGTGTCAAACCAGGACCGCTTTTCTTCTTCTGACTACACAGGTGCTGATTTTGTAATGTTTACAGGGATTTTGTTGTTCAAAGTGATGCAGATTAAAATATTAGAAAATGGCTGCTGTTGTGTTTTGTTTTTTTTCCTTGAACAAGATGGAGGTTTCATTCACCTGTAGTTAGAAAAAGAGCCATGATTGAGTTTAATTTGTTCTGTACACTTAGGGCACCTTTTTAAAAACCTTAAAATCACAAAAAAATAGCATTTCGATGGCTTCTTGTTTCTGTGATTCAAAGTATTTCTGGTTGAAACAGGATGTTGGGGCAGGACATGAAATGGGGACGGACTGTTAAAGTGTTCAGAAATGATTTGCTCTTAATCTTTACTCATCACAAACTTTCATATTCTTAAAAATAAATTAAATCCAGCCACCAGGATGCAGGAAAAGTAAACAGTGAATAGTCAAAAATGCACCGCTGTACCATGTATGTATTGTATGTTTACTGGTATGCCATTAAGTAACCACTAAAAATAGTTTCCCAGGATATAATAGTAATGGGATTTTGATATACAAATGCAAGAAAGTAAGTTTTGTACCTTTGTTTTGGCATTTATTGTTAAATAGATGTATGTTGTAACATGGAGAATTAACTGATAGGGTTTAAAAACACAAATCATGTCATGGTGACTTTACCTGCATGGGACCGTCTGTCTCCGGGTGAGAAAAGAGTCTCAGGAGAGGCGAGCGTTAGAGAAATCTTCACTTTTTTTTTTTATTTATCACACATTTAGAAAATGAACCACACTATACAAATGTCCACCTCGCAGTAATGATACAGGTGACCTGCGTGATCCGACCGCCCTCCGACCAAACTGACACTTCAGCTTCTTGACTCCACCCCCCTCCCCTCCCCTCCCCCTGCTGTCAGATCTGAGGGGTGCGTTTGGGATCGGGCGGTAACACTTGCCCCGCCCCCTCCCCTTCCCCTTCCCCTCAATGCTGCTTCAGTTTAGTCGCATACATAAATTACAGGACCAGCGTTGTTGATTTCATTCGTGTCGTCGTACGGTGGACTGCATCGGCGGCCCGGCGACTTTGCTTCTTTTTTATTTTATTTTTTTTGGCGTCGCCGTGATGCAGGTAGGCAGTAGCATGCAGAAAAACCCTTGGATGCGGCTCTCCTCTGATTGGCTGTAGGCTAATTCATTAAGTTTGCGCTATGGAAAGAGGGGGGGAGTAAGGTTGTTTTTTTTTGTTTTTTTTCCCCTCTTAGAAGTCTGTGGTTCTTATTTACATTATGAAAACATGGGAGAAAGAGTGTGTGTGTGTATGAGTCCTAGAGATGCGTCGTTTTCCAAAAGGACGGGCGTTTACGGGGTTTCCTGGTCTAAGCGGGGGGGAGGTCATGTGGTCGTACGGTTCCTTCATCACTGAAGCGAGAGCAACAAAAAAGGGGCAGAGTTCACCCCCCGTACGTCGTCGTCGTCGTCGTACGGAGGCGTCGCCGGCTGCCTCCCCTCGGCGCCGGCGCGGCTGCGGTTCTCACACACATTCACAACATCTCCGCCAGTCAGAGGGATCCACACTTTATTACTCAGACATAAAAAAAAAAAAAAATAACAAATAAAAATAAAATGAAAAGAGCCGGCGGGTGGGAGGGGAGGGGCGGGGCGGGGCTTTAGGCCAGGTAGCTGTAGGTGTCTTTCTCTCCGTCGACTCGCTCCAGATACTCCTTCTCTATCAGGATGTCGATGCATTTCTGACCACAAGAGGGAGACAACGAGGGAAAGGTCAGACCATGAACACCACAGAAGAAGACAGAAAATCACAAAAGGAGCACAAAAGGAATCATTCTCTGACTGTGATGTCCATTATCCAACCAGAAATTATAATATAATCCTAAATATTTTGCAGGATTTTCTTTTAATCACAATTAACAAAACCATCTGACTGCACTTTTTGCCTCATAACAACTTTATATTTCCAACTACATCAGTAATTGCACATTAAATTAATGTTTCGATATAAATATTGATATGCCAATATTTTATTGTTAAATTACTGAAATAGCAATATGATTATACAGGATTCTAAACCCTACATCCTCAATTCTACTTGTTCTTCTTCTACGTGTTTTATGTGTTTTTGAAGTCATCGAATGATAAAAGAAGTCCTCAATGATCAAATCTGCACAAAAGTACGATCATGTGTTAATCATGTAGTGATAAAATAAAAAACATGTGAGAGGGTGAGATAGGTGGCTTAGACATCTCAATCCAAAAGAAACAAAATTCTGCATAATCATGAGCATGGAGGGAAAAGGGAATTGTGTAAGAACGGAGTAGGGCTGTGTGTGTGTGTGTGTGTGTGTGTGTGTGTGTGTTACCTTGATGACGGGGACTCTGGGTTTGAATCGGGAGGAGAGCTGGTTCAGGACTTCAGCCAGGAGCTGCTGGTGTTTCAGGACCTTCCTCATCTTCATAATCCTCACAATGGCAGCCTGCACACACACACACACACACACACACACACCTCGCTCATTAGTGCATGTTCACCACAAGACACAGAAATGTACTACAATGTCCCTCTAAATGAGTCAAAAATCTACTTAAAACTTAATTTAACAACTCTGTGAATACTCTGAATACTTGTAATTTTTAAAGATAAATTTAAATATATTATAAATCAATAGTGAAGTCACTCTATTCCTGATTCTACTGAAGGACCCCCGGACCCCAGTTTGAGGAGGACCAGCCACCTGTATGAGGAGTTTGCGATCCTCCTCGATGTTCTTGTGTGTCGTCTCCTGCTCCTGCTTCTGCTCCGTCTTCATGGGGACGTTGATGTTCACCCTCAGCTTCTTACTGCGTCGGGAACAACAACAACAACAACAACACCGCTTAATATACTGGAATAATTAATATCATGTATCAGGATATAAAAGAGCTCTGGTCCAAACTTCAGTCAATCCCTGAAGTTCATCATTCAGAATATAGATTTTTATCACTTTGTAAACTTTAAGCTGCCTATTATTCTTTTAAAAAGTCACATAATTTGTTGTGATTTTGTGCTTTATATCAGTGTGGATGTTTCGTTTTGTAACACAACTCTTCCACTTCCCAAAACAGAAGCAGAGGGAGAAGACAAAGCCTGCGCTCACTTCTTGTATCCGAGGAAAAGCTTGATCAGGGTGTCTGGTTTGAACTCCACCTCGTCCACGTTGGCGTTCTCGTCCTCTAAAACCTGACGGACACAAAAAAAAAAAAAAAAGTTTCAGTGAGGTCGTTTCCACGTACAGAA
>NC_136018.1:3434072-3469072 GCF_048128805.1 Centroberyx gerrardi | reverse complement strand
TTAGCTTTGATGAGTGTGGATTTTATACTATCTGATGACAGTATAATCATGTGAAACGTGAAAAGTACTCTTTCTTAAAAACTCTTGGTACAGTACCGCTCCTAAAACAAGGTGCTGTGGTACTTTCTCAGTACTGGTAACAAATACAAATATACACACACACACACACACAGGGGTCAAAGCATCTCACCACTTGGTTCAGTGTGTCCTCCAGCTCTGCCTCCTCTGGGTTTTTGGAGCTAAAAAAACACACACATTACATAGTTAAGTTTTTCTCTCATCACTTGTATTTTGAAAACACACACCCCTAAACACACCTGCACACACACACACACACCTACCTCTTTTTAAGCAGAGAATCACAGTATCTAGCCAGTAGTTCAGGTGATTTGCTGGACGACTGAGCCATCTTGGTGACGGCGTTGTTGTTGATGAAACGTCCGCAAGCCTGAGAGAAGAGACAGCAGGATCAATACACATCAGTAACGGCACCCATGAAAAACTTACAGTACTAGAAGTATAGCCCTAAAGAATTGGTATCAGCAGTGAAAAAGGTGTATCGCTACATCCTGAACAGGCATATTTGTATCTGTCTGGTGTCTCAGGCATTAAACTGTCTGTAGAATGAGTTCAGCCTCGTTTCCAACAAGATTTTAGGAATTTTAGCTGCCGCACTTATCCAGTATGACTTCTACTTTGACGAGAGCATATGCTTTAATTCCTCCATCATCAACAAGCCATCAATAGCTAAGCGCAAAAGTTAAGGAAACAGTCCAATGACAATATTCCTGTAACCAAAAAAGTCTAATTTCAGAGAGAAATGCTAAGAAAAGGGAGATCAACAGAATGATTTTTTGTTTTCCCCCACACTTCTTGTCCCAGCCAGACTCCAGTTGTGGATGCGAGTCTCTCTTAGCCTCTTCAGCTCGTCACGTAAGGTTTATTTTTATCGAAAAAGCTGCTCACCTTGTCGAGGGCCGCCACGAAGCCGGCGTCGTTGTTGAAGGCCGACATCACCAAGGCGTTGTACTTCTTATGGACGTCCAGCGTGGTTTGGACGTACACCTTGGGGTCCTGAGAGGGAGACACACAGAGAGAGTTCAGTTCAGAGAGAGGGGATACGAACATTTCTGTTTCCAGGGGCAGCCACGGTGTTTTGGTGCCGTCTATCTTTCGTTTTACATACTGCTGGACGCTCACCTACGGCTGCAACCCACCGCATGCCGAGCTGCCTGAATGCTCATGGTGAGAAAATGCTGAATATGTAGACTGATCTGCATCGTCTGTCTATGGTATGTCCTGCACTGCCCCCTTGCAATACATATTTATTTTTTATTTACTCGTTTATTTAAACATTGTTTCATATGTAAATGCATGCAGGTTTCTAGCCAAGGCCAATTTGCAACTGCTGTCCCTGGCTTTTAGGGTTAAAACAGAAAGTAGAGGAACATTAAGATCGGAAATAGTACAGAAACATTAAAATACAATACAGGTAAGAACAATGAATAAGATAATAGTAGTACATACAATACATTTGACAACAACTAACGTATTAAAATGTGTGTGTGTGTTTGTGTACGTGCGTATGAAGTCGTGTTGCTGCTGTAGCATGTGTGACATTATGTGCTAAAGTTTTTTTAACACTCCTGCAAAAATGTCACAGAGACAAATTCCTGTACATTTTTTCTACTTGGCAAATAAAGTCATTCTGATTTTAATTTCTGCAATCAAAGCAAAGAGCAGTGACTTCCTGCCTTTTCCCAAACACATATGCTCAACTCTTTACACACAGGACTCAGAATTGGTATTGACATTTGATTTTGTCAGGAACTGTTGGCATTCTGCTCTCCGTACATTTTTTGCCTAACGACTCCAAACTAATGGTCTGTGTCTCTGTCCTCTATAAAGAGTTTGGATCAGTGCCTTTATATTAGCTGATACCTTAAAGTACACTGCTCAGATTTGGTATCAGAAGCGATAAAGTGGTATTGGTGCATCCGGAACATTTATTTTTGTCTGATATCTCAGGCGTTATTTACTGTCCCGTACATTGAGAGCAGCCTCTCCGCACTTCTCGATGGCGGCCAGGCCCTGGTTGTGGATGTGAGTCTCTAGAAGCTTCTTCAGCTCTCCCAGGCCGTCGGTGATCCGCGACACCAGGTTGTACATCCGCCCCAGATCTGACAGCAGGAAGACACAACAGGGTTATCAGCAGTTAGTTGTAGTAGACATACCGTAGCGGGATGTTTTGCGTAAAATGACATGACACATATTTTGAGGGGTTTTAGAGTCACTAGCTATGTTTCTACCCAGCTGTTACACAAATTATCTTTGTGCCACCGCATTATTTACTCGACAAATGCATTTCCGTTGCTATTTATAATAGAATTCCTTCAGATGAAAAACTTTTTCCGTCTAATGCAATTGTAAAAACGTTCTTGCGATACTGAAAAAAAAAAAGAAAAAGTGAAATTTGGCTTTCCATTCAGCCTTTCTGATTCAATACATCATAATTTGCATAAAACTACTAGGATGTAAACCCAGCTAATGTAAAAATAACAACTTCTCTCTATATTCCTCTTTTCCCCATCTTCCATCCTCTCATCTTTATTCAAAATAAATGAACACGAACCTTTCTACCTTTCCTCCTTAGCTCTCTTTGTTTTTTTACCGAGCACTTGACCATCATACATAATATCTGTTTATTTGGAATATTTGTTAAGTCAGACGTTGCACTCCTTACTACCGGTTGGGTTAGGGTTAGGTATTCAACGAATTTAAGCTCATTCTACTGCTGCACTCATTGTAAGTCGCAGTGGATAAGAGTGTCAGCTAAAACGCCTAAGACTCACACAAACAAAAACGCAGGCCTACCTTCATTCTTGTCGGCGTCCAGAAGGTTCTGGAACTCGGTGTGGAAGATCTCCAGGTGTTTCTCGATCAGCACCTGCTCACACTTCCTGGCCAGCTCGTCCTGGGTCGACTCGTGGAGGTAAACCTGCACACGCCGCTGCTCCTCCAGCAGACGGGCCTCCGCCTGGGGGAGGGGGGGAAACATTTTTGAAAAATTAGAGAACACACTCGTGAGCACACACAGAGAAACAGACATGCACACTTTATCTCAACGTGTATCAAATATGCATAAATATCTATACACACAGATATAAATATAAACAGATGCATGTATACAAACTGAAAACATCTGTTAATCTGTCAACACAGTAAGAATTCTTTCAAGCCAATAGGAGCTCTGCATTGGCATTATGGACACACTTAATCATCAATATGCTCCATTTCTTTCTCCATCTCTCTATTACAACTGTTTTTCATTTTTCTCACATCCAATATCTTAATCGCAACATCTTAAATGTCTTATCTTCAGGATGGAGAATTACAACTAGGTAAATATCAGGTTATCTACTCTATCAGCCACTTAAGAAGATAAAAAAAATCATTTAGAAGTTCTGTTTTATTCTAAAGATCTAGCTGGCTGGTAAAATAGTGTAGTCGTAGGTAAATATTTGGGATTTACCACCCACTGTCATAAAAACATAAGAAGAAACACACTGTACACTAAAAAGTTTCCTTTCCTGGCTTCAATAAAGGTCTGATGTTCTTTCCTATTGGATGAGTGTCGCTTTGGCCTACTAGTTTTCTCTATTTAGTCCCCAAAATGTGTTTAGTGTGTAGACAGTCATTCCCCCTTGCTTGTATGAGACTCCCAGCCAGTTGTTTCCCACGGTGCCGCTCCCTACCTTCTTCATGTACTCGGTGACGGGGTTCTGCTGGAGGAACTCTGTGCTCTCGCGCGTGTAGAAGCGTTCTGTATCGGTGAGGAACTGGCACTCGAAGTACTCCTTGTACACGGACAGCGTGGGGCCTTTGGCGAAGGCGTCCTCCTCGTTCAGACCGAGCTCAACTGGGAGGGAACAGGGAAGAAAACTGGCTGTCAAGACTTGATCTGTAAAAAGGACGGTTACTACCAGTTCCCGTTAGTTGGTATTAAAACGTATTAGCAGGTCTGGTTCACTCGTCTTCAGGACCGGACTACTACGATAATACCAAATATTTTGCTAGATATTGTGCCTATAATTATTGAGTATGATTATTTCTCTTGATGATTTGACAAACAAAAGTATTTTACTCCATTTTTGGCATCTTATATCGACATCTTGACTACTTTCCAACCCCAGCGGACGATCTAAATGAAATGCTGCAATTAGGGTTAGACCAATATTTGTTTGTCGACATATCAAGCAGTTACTGGTGCTTTAATAAATATCATATATCAGCCAGTCAGTGTTGTCCATTGCTGACATGATGGAGGTTCCTCCTTGACCACAGCTACATACAAACACTCCGTAAAACCTGACATGACGTAATTTTCCTTACACATTTTGTTTATAAAGTTAATTCTTCAATCAAGTTTTTTGCAAAACTCATTTTTCATTTCAGTTGATTTAATCTATCCCTACCATTGAAACCCTAAAATAATTTCCTTAGTCTGGGTTTTAATGGAGAGTTCTAGTGTCTCTTGATCTCATAAATGCTGTTTCAGATGCTTTTCCACCCTGACAAGAATAAATCCATGGCATGTACCCGATTAATTCTGCACCCTTATTTCAGGACAATACAAAAGAAGCAGCAACACATTTAAAACCACATTTATGTTGTGCTTGTTCTAATTTTTAACTGCATTCATGTCCATTGACCTCTGTAAGACAGCTGTTAGAAATAAAACTGCTATAAATAAATGATAAATAAATGAATATGACATGAAAAACAACTACAGGTTACTCCGAAAAATAACCACTGGTATGAGCCTGGTCTCTCTCTCTCTGCACTACTGAATGGATGCAGAGCGGGAGCCGAGTACGCACCATAAGACTGGACCACACCGCTGATCAGTCTGGTGTTGATGGTCTCTCCGTTCCTCTCTCTCTCTATCAGCTTCAGCACAGCGTTTGTTACCTGGCAGAGGGAAACGGAAAGACACAGAGGGAGAAACACAGATTGGTTTAGTTTTGCTGAGTGTATTCATTTGTACAGTGATAAAACTGAAATTTAAGTGATAAAAAAAGAAAAAGAAAAAAGTATAAATTTATGTAAGTGAGATACAAAAAAAACAAATTTCTGTGATTCAATTATATTTTTAATTACTGTGTTTATTCACTGTTTTTCTCACTCCACTTTGATGCATTTACCATGTCGTGGTTTGCTGAGTCACACACCCACCTGTTTGTTGAGGGGTCTGAATAAACACTCTCTCCAGGTCACGAGCGCCAGCTGGAAGGAAAGAGCAGGGTGGAGGGGAGGGGTGGGGGTGAAGAGGGTGAGAGGGTTAAGAAAAGGTCAGGAAACCAAACAAACCAGATATTAGGCCTAGATGATCTTAGATGATCTCCTGATGTCCTTGGATGCATGAAACTTGCTGTATAAGCTTAATTTGGGGGGAGTGGGGGGTCTCCATCCGTTCATTCATTTGTTCATCCGTCATATGCGGTAACTGCAAAAAATGTTAACGAAACTTGGGGGACTGATGCATATATCTTGTGGCATTTTCCAACTTCCACTGATTAGCTGAAGGGGGAACTACAATTACAGGTCAAAAACTACAAAAACGGAATAACCAGTGAGTCTAGTTCAAAAGGTTCAGTCTACCGGCTGCTCTTCAGTTACTCATGTCCCAGAAAATAAACAACAAGGGAACATATTTGTTACCGATTGGCCCGGAGACTCAGACTCGGAGTGCACGAGGTCTATTTTGTGCACACACAATACCATCTTGCACCCTCGATATATTAAACTGAGGCTACGCCGCGGCCACTCCCAGGTTCTGTACAAAAGAGCACCGGGTTTCAAACAAGGTTTCAATAGTCACTTAACCACAGCCGCCGCAACCAGCAATGCCCACAAGCATCTGTTTAGTGCTGCTAGCGTAAAAAAAACCCAGAAGCTTAGCCAGATACTTTCTTACCGAGTAAATCTCGTAGATGCCCTTGCGTCCCTCGTCACACTCCCGTCTGACCCAGTGGCGGTTGAGGTAGGCGCAGATCCCGTTGAGGACCTTACTGGAGAAACGGTAGTCCTCCCACTGCTGGGTGTAAAACTTCAACACACACTCGTCCATCAGATCCTCCCCGTCCTGGAAGGGAAGCAAAGGAAGAAGGGAGGGAGGGAGAGAGGGAAGCAGGAAACAGACAGAGGGAGGGGTGGGAGAAGAGAGGGGTACGGAAGCAGAGGAACAGGAGCATGTCAGTATCTAGTACCTGGCTGTTTTGAGGTTTAGGGTTTAGTTGTAAAAAAAAAGATAAAAACAATGGAAGATGAGAAGAAATTCAAACTGTGCTTGTGAAAACCCAAGCGGCTAATAAAAAGGTGTGCATTTCCTAAACGATGAAGCCTGACTAAACGGTGAAGATGCCGGCCAGAGCGTGCGGACTCACCTTGAGCAGGCTGGTCAGATAGTTCTTGAGAAACTCCTTGAGTCTCTTGTAGAGCTCCAGGCCGACGAACTGGGCCCCTCCTGGAGTGGTGGTCTTTTTGGAGGGCTTGGTGGGCGGTGCAGAGCCCCGGCCCTGGCTGGACTGGTGGACACTGGTACAATAGTTATATACATGTCTGAGGGGGGGAGGGGGGGGTTAAGGCATAAACACACAGCCACAAAGAGAGATTGCACATCGCAGAGAAAGCAGGGTGTAGTTCTGAACGGGAGCTCTCGCTAATGCTTTATATGTCAAGTGAGACGAAACTGGGTAAACAAAATTTTAAGTGATGTTGAACTTTGGTAGTACCTTGGGTTGTGTAGCTTCCTGGCCGTGATATAACCCCAAAATCAGCGAAAAAAGGTGGGAGACAGGACTTTGACAAAGCAGATTCTGCCAATATATAAAAAACAAATCTCTCACTTTTTTCGCCTATTTAGAATTATTGGTAAACATACTATGTTCTTCGTTCCTCCAAGTTTCCTCCGACTGGATTTCGGTGTTACACCTGTTCAAAGTTTAATAAACATAAAGGAAGTGATTCACTTAAACACAACTCAGCAGCATGACTAGTTTTTTATATATTGTCAGGATCTGCTTTGTTGGCGTTTGGTTATGTGCTAGAAGTGTGATTTTCAGACTGTTCCTCCATACAATGGGAGTGAATGGAGAGATAAAGAAAATGCAATTTTCCAATCTCCTTTACCGGAGCAACAGATAACAGAGAACCACCGATTTTGGGGTTTTATCATGGCCAGGAAGCTACACAACCCAAGGTACTACCAAAGTTCAACATCACTTTACGCTTGAATAAAGCTTAAACTAAGCTCAGATATCTAGATCACTATTACAAGCAACCAAAAGTGAGGCGTGCAAGGGTCAGTGTCCCTCCTTAGTATTAGTTGCTTGTAATGCTATTAGGAATTGTTCTAGGAATGGGATGATCTAGGAATTGAAGCTTATTCTAGTGTTGCACTCCTAAGTAAAATATAAATGTAAAATAGAGTATTCTTTCCTTCATGCAGAGCATTAATGTATGACTTCATAGAACAGCCCAGCCAGCAGCAAGAGGTCAATAAGGATGAAAAGGCTCTAATAGGCAAAGATGTCAGTCACAGAACGCAATTCAAATTAGCGCTGTTCATTCTGCTCGACTGAACGGGAAAAGTCGTCTCGGAAATGTCTCGAGAAGTGAAGCGTGAACATTTGGTCAGGAATGTAAAGGTTTCAGCTTATATGGCTGGATGCATTAAGCGCTTTACTCGAGGCGGATTATGACGACCTTTATTGCTGCCCAGACCCGACGGCTGGAAAGGTGCGGAAGAGGAAGAGAGGCTGTCAAACATCACAATGTGCCGTTTGAGCCGTTCATCTGTCGACGTGCATTACACCCACCTGTGTACTGTGTGTTTTATCGAGTCTGTGTGTGTGTGCAGGGCAGGAAAATTACTTTTTTTGTCCACCTGCTGCAGTACTTTGTAAATCCCAAGATTCACAAACCACCTCCACTTTTCCACTAACAAAATATTCTTTTTAAAACAGGAGCTCCAGGTGATGATTGTTGCCTTGCATAGTGGCCGGTAGAGCAGACGACCTCACCAATCACAAAATAATTTATTGTTGATTTCCCCCAGTCCAATCCAGCTCGCACCCTGGGGGAATCAGCCAAACAGCACACTGTCCTGAAAGCAGCACACAGGCTACTGCAACTGTATAATTGCTTTGGCCCTGTCCCATCTTCAGTGATCCCTGCCTGTCTTCACTGTCAGTCACATGCACTATAACTAATACAGCACTAAATATCCACACCAGACCTGCATTATACTGACAAAAAAATTATACTGCGATTCTATTGATGAATATTGCGATACAATGTGGGAAAAGCTTTTGAATAGCACTTGAAAAACAATTTAGTGGTGAGAAATTGAGATGCTTGTACTTAGGATTTCCTCTGTTTGAAACAAATACTGTTGTAAATCTGGGATTCTATAAAAGTACACAAAAGTATGCACATCCAAACTAGTACTAGGTGCTGGAAAACCAGTCAAATATTAAAAGATAGAGTCTGCATGGCTCACATACCAATAAACGCCATGGGAGACATTTCTAGTGTGCAGACTCTATCTTTTAATAATAAATTAGGGACTCTGCACATCATTTCTAAAGTTTAAAAAAAGGTGTTGGTTTCCTTTTCTGCAGCAGGACTCTGACCCTTACAGTAGGCGTCCTTTTGCTATAACTCATTACCTGGATACACAGCTATAAAAAGTAAAATGCCTGAGTCTTAGAAACAAGGTGATAACAGTGTAGTGCTATAAAGTATACTATAACACACAGCTAGTGGAAATTAACCCCAACCACCAGCAAAACACTAGTAAATTTGTCATTTGTCTACTCTACCTGCTACTCAGACAGTCTGTTAAAAAAGGGGGAAGTGGCTGCTAAACTTTGGGTACCAGTCTATGTGGGCGGCGGACAAAAAAGTAAATTTCCAGCCCTGCATACAGAACTTCAAACCAGGTGAAGAAAGCATTCTCGCCGAAACAAAAATTAAACTCTTTACATTCTCTTCTTGAGGCCTAGATCTGCATGTGGGCATGGGACGTCTTTGTAAAAAATCCACATAGCATGCAAAACCATAACAGCATCAACTTCCCCAAATCTCATAGCGTGTGGGATACGTGTAGAGTTCCATGTAGCGTGACTTGGCCATGCTTTGCCGTGTGTAGACCTGCTGGATGCCAGCCCGCAGGTCATCCCAGATCTGGTCCAGCCCTATCTGTTTCAGTCCGTGGGGGTTCTGGGTCCTGTTGGACGACATCCTAACGCCCCTCTGCTCGCCGCTTCTCCCAGCCGAACAATGCCCTCCCTTTTTCCTGCTCCGGCGAGCGTTCTCCCCCCCCGGCTCCGCTCCGCTCCTCAGTTGGTTCTGTCCTGAGTCGCTCTGCTCTCAGAGTGCGCGGTCCATCTGGCGGCGGCGCTTTTCGGGAATATCTGGTTGTCGGTTTGTGAGACGGGATGCAGTCCCCCTCCGCACGCCTGGGTGGGGCTGTCTGCCACACCTCCACCTAACAACCTCGGCACTCCTCACCAGATGACCTGCCAAGGAAAGGGGGAAAAAAAATAATTTAAAAAGGTACACCATTATGATTCACACATGTAGTAGGGCTGAAAGATAGTGACAAAAAAATATTTGACAGAATACTGCAGTTGCGATTTAAACTGCGATTCATATCATCACAAGTTTTTCTTGTCATACATTTTTAGAACTTTAAAATTGTTTAAAGAAATGTGATTTTGTTTAAAAGAAAATAGATGTCAGTGTGCAGGATTTACTCAGTTAGAGTCTGATGAAAGGTTTTCACCAATATTGTACTTGATTCATGGACCAAAGATGACCTGCAGCTCTAGAACACCTTGTTTAGAAATCCATTTTGGACGCCTCTCTCTTTTAAGTAATTAATTGCTGCCTCTGCGATTTGGAAATTATTGCGATTTCGACTTTTTTTTAAATTAATTGTTCAGCTCTAACATGTAGTCTGGTGCTCTTTGAATGAACTTTATTATTTTCTGGAAATCAACCTTGGTGCTGTGTAACAACATAAATAAAAGAATGCTGCTGCTCAGGAAGAATTTCAAACCCCAGAATCAAAACTCAACTCAGTTTCCTCACTTCAACCAGTACGATGTCAGTAGTTCGCCAGGCTGTGTGGGTTTATCTGCCGACACCTGGCTCCGAGCCCCGCAGTCACCATGCTGACCAGACCCTGACGTCACTCAGCTAATAACAGATTAGTCCACTTCACAACCTGATTCCCTTCCCCACTCCAGTCGCAGAGCTCCCAGTTGGGATCCGGCCCAGTCTCCACTGTTGAAATGCGTTTCTTCTTAGCCATTACAAACCAATAAAACATTTACATTATAGGCATTTAGCTGAATCTCTTATCTAGACTTGCAGGTAGGGATTCACTGTCTTGCTTAAAGATACTTGAACAGGACCCACGGCTGTTGATGGAAACATTAGCTACTGTGGGGATCAAACCTGTGTCCGTCTAGTTACACACAGCAGCAAAGTCTTGCCAGCTGAAAAAAATCATTAAATAATGCATGGAGATAAATCAGAAAACAAACACTCAGCCTAAGCCTGAGTGTTTGAATATGGGGGTCAGGTCACGACTGCAACACTGTCCCAACAGGAAGTGGCCTTCCTGTTGATATGGCTTTATAATGGCATTAATGACAGCCCAAGGCCAGATCATTAAGGCTAATTGACAGACCTAAAGCTGTAATTTCATCCCCGCAGTCAGGACACAAGGAGGAAGTAAATGAATGCCAATGTTTGCAGCGTCAACATCTTTCAAGCTACAGAGGGAGAGCGAAAACAGACTGATAGAAAGACAGAAAAGGAGAGAGGAAAAGAGATAAAAAGAGAAAAAAAAACTATGGCTATGTTCACACTGCAGCTTCACAGAGGTCTATGCAAAGCACTCTACTCTATCAAAGCTTAAGAAATGTGTGTGAATGTATTAACAAAATGTGCAAAGAGTCAAGGTGTATATACTTTTTCAAGGCACTGTATGAGCAGCAGAATTGAGAATTCACAATTGAGCACGAAGGCCTGCAGTATGAACGTAGTTTTACAGAGAGAGAGAGAGAGAGAGAGAGAGAGAGAGAGAGAGACAGAGAGACAGAGAGAGAGCGAGGGTCATTGTTGTTGACATGCAGGCAGCTGGGCTATATTTAGCAGGAGCAGGCAGGCAGCGCTGCCCGTCTCTGGCCATTCACCACCATTAAGGCCAGTGACTCAGGATGTGACCCAAGTGTGATCGCCTGTTAGCGAGAGAGGGGAGGAAGTGAGCTGATCTGCGCTGTTTACTTCCTGCCAATGTTGACGGAGCCTGGCTGCTGCCTCCAAACACTCGGTGAACACTTGAACGCTTGTGTGATGCAGCAGCGACACTTGAATACTCCAGAAAACAAAAGCAATGCTGAAATTTGGGCACAATTAGACTGCGTGTGTGTATGTCTATTTGTGGCATGGTGCTTATGACCCATATTTGTCAACACATACTATATTTAGATATGCATATGGCACACACATATGAAACCACACACACACACACAAAGTCATCACTTGTTTACAATGAACTGGTACTGCTGGTAAGCATGTCGTCACACTCAGCGTTGCGGGCTAGAGTTTCTACCACACATGTACTCTTCTTCCAAACCCAAAACAATACACCCTAACTGTATGTCTGCAATAAAACATGGCCAAGTGACGCCAGAATACCAAAAATTGGATTTGGAGACTGATAGCAGTCCAAGTAAACAATAAAATAAGCTAAAGGTCACATTAAACAACACTCAATATCTTAGATGCCTTTGTTCCACTATTAAATTTGGTTTTTTTTCAGTCAGTAACTTTTAATTTGGGGAACTGAAACTATATGACGTGCTTCCAACAGGACATATTTTGCTGGTGCGCCACTTCCCTAACTTTTTTCACATGCTAGCAGCGAAATCGCATAATTATCAGAATCGAGCATTTGATTATCTAAAGTCATCTAGAAAATGATTTTCTAGCAAAATCTGAGACTGACTTCTGCGCGTTTACTAGTTTTTACAATGCTTTATGTTCTTGAATACGGATTTTAAGCAGGATCATAGAACAGAGAACCAGCTCTAGAAAAACTCTTTTGTAGTACAATTTCTCAAGTCAGATACTGCGGTACTTCTGGTTCTCCGTGCAACACTATGGGCGAGGACGATAAGCTACGAGAAGCACTGAGGCAGAGGAAAAACCTTGACACAGCAGTAGGCCCAAGGCACACGAAGACTTAGATTAGGCTTTCATCAGTCACTCAAATCTCCGCTGTCCTCTCCACGCCCCACTCCTCTCTCTCTCTCACTCTCTCTTCAGCATCCCTCCCTCCAGACTGACAGAGACTGACCACAGCACTGCAGCTGAAATCTGCTGCTATCGTGAGCCAACAGGCACCAACTGGCCAACTGCCATCACAACTAGGGAAAACTACACTTCTGGTTTACCTGCCACACTGACAGGTGAATCCAAACTGATAACATAAGACATCTGACAGATGCTTCAGTCCAAAATGTCTGATGATATGGCCTGAGATTCATATCACTGTATACTGTCACATTTACCTCGATAACGATACATGAAACGATCATTTGTTTATTTTTCTAACGTCATACATATAAAAAGTATGCTTTTATTTTGAAGGTAAACCCACCTTACTTTGGTCATATTCTGTCCATCTCTGTCTGGCTTGACACAGCTGATTATACACTGCGCTTATATTTTGAAGGTAAAACCACGTTTCTTACGGTCTTCTTCTGTCCATCTCTGTCTGGCTTGACACTGCTGATTTTACACTAGCTATGCTGCTTTGAAGTGCGACTCTCAGTTTAACTGAAACAACACAAATGAAACTGTTTATGCAAAGTTGGCTAGTTGACAGATGTATTTACCAAACAGACATGTAGAAAATGTGGTCGGTGAGAGAGCCAGTGTCGGTTTTGGTCAATTTTCAGTATATCGCTCTGCCCTTATAGATTCCCATCCTGATCACAACCAGTGGCTCTAACTGCTGGGAAAAGAGAAGATGCTGTATGACATTTGTTGTCATACAACATCTAAACACACTGTAGGGACTTAATTGAGGAAGCAACTCTAAAACTGGAAGGCCAAGCAGCATAAAGCCTTGCCCATTCATCCAACAGGAAACATCAGACCTTTATTCAAGGCCAACACTGGTCACAAAACTCACCAGCCACTTTCACTGTCTAACCAGCCAGCTTGACTTTTATACTCAAACTCGCCCTATTTCAAAAGACGTCAGGTGTTTACTTCCCACCCTAAACGCACCACTGGCTAATCCAGGATTAAGATGCCAGTTGGCTTTACCTTGCTGTGTGAAACTGATGGATACAGAGTCCAGCCTGTAGCCACTGTACACCGGCAGCTAGCCCACACAGCCTGGCCCAGACTCCAGACCTGCTTCTGCCCCCGCTCCTCTTCGGCGGATCCTCACAAAACACAGAAAGGCAGCCCTACCTGAGGTGCTCCGGCAGTTGCCATGGCAACTGGGGCAGACAATACCTCTGTGTAGCCATTGGACCACAGAAGGTAGGGCGTTCAGCCTCTCTCTCTCTCTCATCTATCTCCCTGTCTGTGTCTCTCTCGCACTTCTATTCATTGAAAGTAAGAAAGGTGCCCTTCACAGCAGCACTGGGATCAGATTTCCGATTCCCAAACCAAAAGGCGTTAGAGGGGAAGAGCAACAATATCTGACCCATTATCAGTTCCAAAGCTGTGTGACCAGGCGTAACAGGTTGTGAACAGCTTGGGAGTGGGAACTCAATTTCTAGAAAGTTTGTTGTGAAACGGGAACCTCGTGCTTGTTGACGACAACACCGCCGCCAGCAGCAGCACGTTCCTCCTTCACACGAGGCCAGGAAGGCAGCAAAGTTCACAGGTCATGACTCTGAAACCTGCTCATTTCAGGGAACCGCCATACGTTTCTTTGCCACAGGTCAGCAACTAGACTGTCAACAAGTACTGCAATGTGTTTTAAATATGTTTACGCTATTTAACCCAGGGAAGCAAACTAACTTGTCTCTCCTCCTTGGGGCAAAATTGAATTTAAAAGTTTATAAAAACCTCATGAAATTAAAAATGAGGAGACAAAAAAACGCCCCCTTTTTTTGGATTTCATCCTGTTCCCATTTGTTATCAAACATTCACAATGCATTTGCGAGACAGTTAAAAAAAATTTAATTCAGAAAATGACGGATTGCACAGCCTGAAGCAGTAGAAAATGTTGGCACCATGTAGCATCAACAAAATATAAAAAACTCAACAATGGAGGTGTGGAAGATGGACTGGTTGGGGATAGAGAGTCTTCTGTAAAGCCTGCTGCAAGTTTCCAGCAGTAGGAAAGAAGTTAAAAAACCATCTTAGTGGTACAAATTGAGTGTTTATTTGCCAATATGCAAAGCAAATGTGTTATTTCACAGTTCAATAAAACTACACCCAAAAAGAACCAAAATGCTCCTAACAAATCAGATCAAGGAGGCAAAAAATTGACAATTTCTTACCCTGCTATCCGCTATCCACAGTAGCAAGTACATTCTGAAAATCACCACATTCAAACTTCAACCGGCTGAATAGATTTTCACATTAGGACCTCCAGATGATGACTGGTTACCTGCCAAAGTGGCTGGTACACAAACTTAGCAGCCATAATTTACCGGCATTCAGCTGGTGGTTCTTTCCCACCCTGATTCAATCTATACCGCAGTATTCATCACACCACAACTCAGGAACCGGAGTTTGTCGGCATCTGAGTCAAGTGTGTGAGAGCAACATGCCGAACAGGAAGGACACAAGGAGTGGTGGGGAGGGAGAGGAAGAGAAAGGAAGAGAGAGCGGCGCTCGTGGGAAAAAAAGCGCAGCCTGGTAAATCTGATTACCCTGGTCACCGTGTGTCCTGGCCAGACACTCCAACCCAATACCCTACATTTAAAACACACACAAACAATACGCAAACAACAACAAAGCACACAGACACACACACATACACACAAGTACCCTGCCATGACTGCCATAGTTTTAGAGTGCAGAGACAGAACGTAAACATACCCATTACTTTCATTTTAGTATTTCATCTCCTTCCTTAAATCAGAGTATTGGTGACCAAAACAAAAACATCACATTTTGAGTCTGCAGGAGTGAAAAAGCGTTGACTGCACTAAATCACAGCAGTGACGACTTCTCACTCACCCTATGGCTTGCTTCCATAGGTGTGTGTTTGTATGTGTGTGTGTGTGCACGCACGTGTGTATGCAAAAAGATCATGTGCCGGCTAGGCAGCGAGGCAGGACATTTCATTAGCGTAAGCAGCTTTTGATTTCTCTTGCTCCGCTCAGCATTCAGAAGAGCAGCCAAGCAGAGACTCACAGCCCCTCTAGATTGACTTTACAATCACAGCCCTCAGCGCCATCAGCTCTCTACGCCTTGTACATATTAAGGAGACAGACCGGGATGGGTCAGATGGGGTAAAGGCTGTGCAATCATGTCTGAAATGACAATACTGATTATTTGGAAGACACACAATTATACATCTTGATGATTTGAGGAACAGAATTATTTCACTACTCTTTTTCCTTATATCTTATATCAACATGTTTACCTATATAAATATGTTGACTATTTTCAACTACAGTGGGCGTTAAAATTGAAATTTAATGTTTACATATTGTCGGTTTGCCAACAGCGCTGCCCTAGCAGAAGCGCTAGTCATTCTGTGCTGCCAAACACAAAAGCACACTGATTTTGTAGACTGATGCCAGCATGATGTTGAGCAGAGAAAGGATCGGTCTACTTAACTCGGCATGTGCGAGTGAGTTGCAGCATGTTGCGAAAGAGCATATCAGGATTCAGACACAGCGCGTGCTCCATGTAGTATAAACATCTCTGAAGAAACCGCCTTAAATAGTGACTTTCCATTACTTTAAATATGGACAGCAATATGCTTCTCAAAGCCAGGGGGAAGGAATCTTTGGTATTTGGATCAATGGTACAACAACTCTGCCCAGAAAACACAACTACCAATGCATTCACTATTTTTCTTTGATCTTTATCCAGGGAAGGTTGACTGAGCATGCATGCTCTTTTTCAGCAACGCCAGCTTCACACTCAGTTACACACATTCACACTGTGGAAACACATTCGTTTACCCTTGTTGAGAGTGTTGCAATTCCTGAAACATGTAGACATTCAAAAGCTTTCTTTTAACTCATGGTTTCATCATTTAGAGATCTCATAATTTCCCTCAAACTGAATTAATTACCACTACTGCAGCTGCACTATATGCACAGATGACAAGCTGTCTGAGGTTGAGAGCATTTCTTTGTTGTGAGCATTTCTTTGTTTCCCTTTGCCACTGGGCATAAGCCTTGGACAAGTGTGTAACAGAGGATGGCTCAGTTTGCAGCCGTTTTATCATAGCATATAATCAAAGTTAACATCACCCTACAGCAAATCCCTGTCATACTGCTATGGTCACCAACTTACTCCCACCCAATGGCCTACATAAAGCACATACAGATCCTCCCACTCAAGGCATTGATTCTGAGAGGACAAAACATGTCTCTACGTGTTCAAACTTCATCGCTCAAGATTCAACACTAGAGGAAACTGTAGCTCCTACAGAGAAAGGCCATTTCAAAACTCAACAGACATGATCAGATTGAACCTGATCTAGGACTGTATCTCGAGGGCTACAAGCTAAAGGTAATAGGACTATGTCAACAGCATGTAAACATTAGTTATTAATTCACATAGAATAGAAACCAGTTCACAGCCAGACATCTCACACTCTATGGCTCTATTTCTACTTAAAAGATGTGTACTATAAGAAATCTGTGTGTTCCCATTGGCATGTACTTACTTCCAATCCCAGGTACTAATATTTACTAGTAATGTGACTGTCACTCAATCGTGTCTCTGTCTGAGCAGATGGAGAACACATCGCTGAAAACAACTGGCTAAGAAAAAAAACTCGATAGTTGCCAACCATGGAAAGATAAAATATCTGATCTGACAGATTCAAATCACTATCGTTCACTGCAAACCGGTAACGTTAGAAGGCCGATTTGCTAGCTAACAGTTTAATGACTAGAGTTGTTGTAACGTCAACTTATCCGCGGTTTATAATTGTCACTGAAACATAAAATCATTGTCAAAGATTCGTTCAGATTAGATAATGTTGGTCAACGAATGGAGTGAGACATTGCTACGCAATTCTATGCTAACATTAGCTTGTTAGGCTAGGTTAGCCAAGTTAGCTAGTAAGTAAGGTTAGCTTGATCAGCTACCGTTTGATGAACTAGCAGCTTAGCAAGTAAGCACCTAATCACCCTTTCTAACCGCGGTTCCGTCTTCATCTAGCGTTAGTTCCAAATATGGTGGTAAATATATATTTAAGCCAAAAGGTATCTTGAGCTAGCTAAACGTAGTCGCTAGGAAAAACCAGCTGACCGTGTTGGTGGTGCAAAATGGCAGCCTAGCTACTCAAGCTACTCAATAATGAGTCAGGAAAACATTTCGCTAACCCCATTAGCATTAGCTAGCTAGCTAGCCGTTAGCTAGATTAATTACCAGAAAAAGAGCGCCACTTGCCCATGTTCTCGAGACTGAAATGTGTTCTTACCATTTTAAGGCCGTCAATGTCGCCGTTTAATCGTTATCTATATAAATGTTAGTGCCCGAAAACCTCGCCTCCGCCGTCTTTCGTCTGTATGTAGCGCTACTTGCTGCCTGCTGCTAACTGCGACTGCTGTTCTGTGAGGCTCTCAGTTTCGCACAAAGATCAGCTCAGCAGCCACCAAATCACGCTGCATTCAGGTGCTGTCGGAAATACTGAAAGTACGACTCGTGCACACGAACAAGCCACTACAATTATGTTTAGTGAACGTGGGAATTTTCAAAGATAGCCGAGTTGCCGATATATGTTATATGTTTGGGGAGAGAAAAGGCGGAGAGCATACAACCCGTGTCAAAATTTGATGGGAAAAGTGAGGCATTTCATTATAATAATATGTTATGGCTTTGGCACTCAGAGTAAATCGTTAATATTACTGTACGCCGCTTGATTTTTTTTTAAATAAAACAACAACCACCACAAGTCTACCGTTGCTACAAGGTTAATTGTTATTATTTCCTACCAAACTTTAATACACCATAAACCATATTACAAATAGCTGAACTGAAACGGAGGAGCTTAGGAGGACCACTTGAAGGCAGCATCGACGTCCTAGAATGGCATCGTTGTATGACTACAGTCATGGCTACTGAAAAAAAAACAATGCACTTTGACTACAAATATTGCAATACCTCACACACATGCGCATTTGACCGTTTCAGTCAGTATGAAATTTTATGAATTATGAATGCCTGAGACAGAAGCTCGACTCTGACATTTAGCTTCCTTTTGTGTGTGTTTTACAAACGTAGCCTACCATAACATTATAACCTGTCTAATGAAAAATCACTGTAATATTGCTATAATAGTCCTAAAGGGACGTGTAGTGTGCCTGTGATACTCAATAATGGGTTTACAATGCCCTTATGGTCTTTCGTGCTATTTTTTCTGCCCAATGGTATCACTATAAATATTCCTATAATATCATATAATATAATATAGAGCCAACGGGTGTGTATTGTGTCGGTCATCCACAGTATATGGTCACCATCGCACCTCCTGCAACTTAACTAGTTGTCTCTGAAACAGGCACGACCTGACCTCTACTGGTGGATGAGAGAATAACAGATGAATACACGGGGGGGAGAGAGAGAGAGAGAGAGAGAGAGAGAGAGAGAGAGAGAGAGAGAGAGAGAGAGAGAGAGAGAGAACTGCAGTGTTATTACCAAAGTGCACACAACTTCAGTTTCTTTTATTGCGTGGTATTGCTTCAGCACAGGTGAAAAATAACTGACGGCTACCTGAACAGCTAAAGGAGAATACTGGTGTCATTCAGAGTTACAGCCCATTTAATACTGTCTACGTCAAGTTCACATTTCCCCCAATCATTTTGCAATACATGCAGCATGTAATTAGATTAAACTCCAAACTTTACGGGGTCAAACCTAGCTTGAACTGAACTGCAGTCCAGGCTAACGAAGACGCCTTAAATCAAAAGCCATGGATGTGACAGTAAAGTGTTTCTGAGGATTATTTCCTGGAGGAGACTTCCATTTCTTCCTGTGGCTGAGATGAAAACACTCAACTCAGCTCAATGAAATACGGAGAAAACAACAAAGTTCGATTATACCAAAAGCAGGCATCACGTTTCCTGTGATGGATTCTCTCGCTCTGTGGAAGTTGTTTTTCATACTGGACGAGAATGAATGGCAGCAAATGTCTTCTTCTGACGGGAGGAAAACAAGCGCTGATATCTGCAACTATGCTGACCGTGTGCAGACACCAGAGAAGAAGAATGGGACGTAGAGAGGAACCTGAATCACTGGCACAAACTTTACAGAAACACCAGTATTTTCCTTAAACACCACTTTCCCTCAGAAAACATAATGTAGGCTAACCAATTACACAGTTCCTGCTGCATCAGAAGACGATACAATTGGATAGATTATAATACATCTTAAAAACATGTGATGTATTTGATGCACAGGTGGTTATGATGGCTCTGCACAACGTCTCTCAGCTGCCAGAAGAGAAGGGAAGAAGAGTGATGCTCAGGTGATCAGTACGGCTGTTGGCTCCATCACATGCTTCTTCATCTGCAACAACACACAAATATACAGGATTCATTCTCTGTCTATGTCTGTGTGTGTGTGTGTGTGTGTGTGTGTGTGTGTGTGTGTATGTATGCATTTGTGTGTGTGGGTATCACAAACATTTACATAGAGCGACTTAAAGGTGCTACGTATGTAGTGTTTTTAAACTTCAATATATCACTGTCAAATTAATGTGATACCTTGGTCTAATGACTGTAAACAAATAGGAGCATGGTGGAGAAGATTGGTCGCCTCTATCTGACACCTATTGTTATAGTGTTCCTCAAAATAAAAACTAAATTTCCCATAAAGCCCTTTGCCTCCTCAAAATGTTTCTCTTTGTCTTTACTGAAGAGGATCAACATGTTGGAAGTGATTTCTCCATCTTCCTTTCCCTCCTTCCACCATCTGCTGCCAGAAACTCTTTCAGCTTTAGCTCCGTTTGCTCTGGAAGAACAGAACCTCTTCCTGTTTTGTGCCGTAAAGCGATCCAGCAGATTTCCCTCCAGATCCACCAGGTGGAGAAACAATTGAGGATGCAGAGTAGAGGCTGATAGAGGCTGACAGGCTGCTCACTGATGGGCTGGTCTGTTTACGGTAATTATACTAATGTCTCAAAATGAATGTGGTGATGATTTATTGATGTTAAAACGCTGTATGTAGCCGTGTACGCTGTATACCTGAAATGTAAAGTGTGAATGTAAATGTGTTGTCACACCTGTTTCTGTTTTCTCCTGGCCTGCATCATTTCCTGCTGCTGCTTCAACCGCACTTCCTCCAGACTCATACAGCCACCTTTAACACCCACAGACACACACACACACCACACACACACACACACACACACACACACACACACACGTACACAAAACAGGACACATTAAACATATTGAACATGATAAAGTTTCTCTGTGTGTGTGTGTGTGTGTGTGTGTGTGTGTGTGTGTGCGTGTGTGTGCGTGTGTGTGTGTGTGTGTGTCTCACCAACACTGCTGGGGTTGATGGACACGTAGCCCATCGCTCTGCTCAGCCTCAGCTCCTCCAGAGCAGCAAGCTCCGCCTCTGCCTCTGCTCAACCAATCACAAAGAAGTCTGTCACACATCACACAACACACATTCAAACAATCAGGCTAATATGAACAACTGTCCCTTCAAGTGTTGTTTTTCAGTGTCATTTTTTTGGATTCTACCTGGATCTTTTCTTTTCATCTGGCAAAAATGAATGGGATTTTTGGATCCCAATTGCAATCGTTCTGTTCTTAATATGCATGATATAATGTGAGTAGACATGACACAACAAAGTTATTACATGTTAACGTGTTACTGAATTAAAAAAGAAAATGCTAACAACCATGGTACAGATGATGTGTTATCCTCACGTCACAAAGCCACAAAATGCTGGGATGCTCAGCTATTTTTTTGTTTTTTTTTACTGCAGCTGCAAAACTCACCAGAATCAACAACAACAAATAATACAATTATGTCACGCATGAGAGGACAATGAGGACAGATCCCATTTGGATTCAATCAAGCTAACACACCACAGATGGAAAGTGAACTTGACCACTCACTTTTCTGGATCTCTTTCCTTTTCTTGGGGTTCGGGGGGATGACTGTGAACGCTTTGTGACTGAAACAGAGAATAAACACAGTCTGGTTCATCATCTCTGTCAGGTTACATTGACATTTAGGCATTTAGTTGATGCTCTTCTCCAGAACGACTTACAGTGAGTGAGCAGTGTCTGCCATGCAGAGATTTAGCTCTGCAAACATTTCTCAGAGGCAGAAATAAATGAAACCTCAGTGGGCGGAGCCAAGGAACCACAGTTTATCAGAGTGGAAGTTAACTAACTGGCAAACTTGAATGGTAATGAACTGGTCAAAATTTAAATAAAAAATATAAACAGCAATGATTTATTTTTTCACTCATTCATGACCAGGCATCATGATGTTGAAGGTCAGCAACTGGCTAACTAGCTTACCTAGATAACTTATTATGGTTAAATATGGTTAAATTATTTTTGTTCAGCGCTAGGCTTCATAATATAAAATCTTTTCACTTGGCTTTAGTCTTAAGTTTCTTAACCAGAAAAACTGTGGTTCTTTGGCTCCGCCTACTAAGGTTTAACTCACCCAATCAGATTATTTCTGCCTCCAGTAAACATTTGCAAAACTAAAACTACAATCTGCCCACTGTGGCCCCTCTTACAGCCCCACAGTCAGGTCAGGCAGGTTCTGGCTGCGATCAAAACACCGTTAGACCGTTAGACTCCATTTGATTGGGTCATTTGCATTGTAAGATAAAGAGCAAATATGGAAGCTTTTAGCTGACTGGTGCCAGGTGAGAGCTAGCCTAGAGGCGTCTCTACTCATGTTTTTAAGCCATGTTGCTTTCTAATAAACTTGAACATGAACTTTGGGAAAGATGGACACTGCTGTGGCGGGGGGTTGGAGGGGGAGCATTTGTTGGTGTGGAGGTTAACATGGTAGATTAAGAATTACAACCACACAGTTTAACATGCAACATTAAAACACTAGACAGCATCATGTTATCCAAATCTGGATAAATCTGAATAAATGTTATACTAATTTTAAGTGTTCCCTGCTCCTGTATGAAGTTCCCTCCTGCCTGCACAGTTTGTGGCTCCTGGTTGAAGTCCAATCTCAAAAACTGTCTCTGCTAAATCCTCACGTTCCTGCTACTGACTTTCAGGAGGCTGCATGTGTTTGTTCCTGGATGTTTACAGCGTTCCCCTGCCTACCTGCCTGTCATGCCTGCAGGTGGTAAAGCGTGTGGGATTAAGCCGCTGCAACAGATGGTCCAGACACAGCAGTGTAAAGCTAGATCCTGCAGGACTACCTGGCAGGAGGTTCCCAGACCTCTTCATGTCAAGCACCTCCAAACAGATACACATTACACCATGGATACCAATTGTAATTAAATTTTGTCCACCTGACAGGATATTGGTATGAGGCTTCAACCACTATGGGGTTTGGGCTGTTATTCTGTGCTGATATTCAATATCTTTCCATTTTTCCATTTTCATGCTAAAAAGTACACGTATTCAGTGTTTCCCCGCAGAGTTTTCTTCTCATCAGGGTGGAAAAGCCTCTGAAACAGCATTCAGACCATCATGGGACACTAAAACTCTCCACTGAAACCCAGACTGATGAAATGATTTTAGTGTCAGCAGCTGTTTAAAGCAGAGTGACACATCACACCTATTCAATGGTAGATAAACTGTGGGAGACATTACTGCCTTTAACCTAATTTACATAATCATTATTGAACAATTAAATGAATAAACCAAATGTTTAAAATAAAAGAGTGTTTCTCTGTAGCTGTGTTCAGGGAGGAACCTCCATCATATCAGAGGTGGATAACAGTGATATCTGATATTTAATAAAAGGCCAATATCGGTTCCATATATCGTCAAACCAATATGTCTAACCCTAATTGGTATCATTTAATTTAGAAATACATAACTACTGTAGCTGAGGATTTTCTTACTTTTCTAATTTACAGTGAATGAAACAGTCACATTGAACTGTTCCTCATTTTTTGAGGACCCAACGACCCCTGGGTCTCCTTATATGGGACCCAACTTTTATCTGATGTTAGACAAATCAATCATTCCTCACCTCTGATTTGCACACTGCATCTTGGCTCTGTCTGTCCGCTGCTCCCTCTGGGTTTCTCCAGGTTTGGAGGTGACGGCTCCATGTTTCGTAGGACTGGTGGTCTTCGGGCAGGTCGGGCTGGTTTTGGGACAGTTCCCAGGCGGTTTGGGAGCGGTGCAAGTGGACCTGGCTCTCCTCTCACACCTGGCTTTGGAGGCTGCGCTCTGCTGTTTGACTCCTTCACACCTGTTGCTCTGCGGACATCTTGGGCAGCTCGCCGCCCGGCTTTTACGCACAGCGGGCACTTTGAGTTCACTTTCTGCTCGGTTTGCCGGTTTTGTTTTCACCGGTTTGCTTTTCTCCAACAACTTTGTTGTCGTCTCCACTGGTCGCGGCTTGATAACCTTCGATGCTGGCATTTTTTCCAAATAAAAAGAACCTACACAAACTCTCTCTCTCCGGGTATTGCGCCCTCACCTAACATGTGATATATGGATGAGGTGTGTCATCTTCTCTCGTTATCTTTTTCTGTTAATAAACCTTGATACTAAAATGTAAAACCTCACCTTTTCGTCTGCAATGATGTTAAAATGAGGTGGTAGCTAAGGAACATGTACCTTAACAACGCCAGTGTCAAGCCGGCAGAATAGAAAATAGAACTTCTGGTCGGACCTTTCAAAATAAAAGCCCTATGTTTAAGGAGAAGTCTTGTAGACTAAATGAAAATTCTTGTATTTTCTTTTCTTTAATAATGAACAGGCAGTCCACTCACCTTTAGCATTTTTACTGTTCAATCCCCTGGGCGTCAATTAATTAAACTTTATGGAAAAATCCATGCATTTAATAGGCCTAGTATATTTGCCATCAAAAACTAAAATTTCTTTATTTTGACTATTTCTTGACTATTTTCTAAATGGAGCAATTACTGATGACTGAGAAAATACTATGATTTGGTAAATGTGATAAATCATTAGACATACGTCACCAGATGCACACAGTGTAGAGCACACATCAATCCTAAATGCTGATGTGTTTGTTTGTTTGTTTGTTGTTGTTTTTTGTTTGTTGTTTTTGCAGATATAGCTTCCACATAATTTTCGGACAATTTTTGTTTGAACGTTCCTCTCCATTTTAATCACAAAAACTACAAGTTAAATTTGGACTCATTTAGGCTAAGGTATGGCATGTGGCTCCAGAGACAGGTAGCTCCTGCTGAAGAAAACAGCCTTGACCAGCCAAACTGTTTGCAGGTGAAAATATATTGTGGGCACTTTTATCCTGGTCTGGACCAGCATCAGTGTTGTCATTTAGGCTACCACTTTAACCAGCATCAGACCATCTCTGCCCAGTTTACAGTAAGATCAGCAGTACCATCAAAACACAGCTCAGACCCCCAGTTTTACCTGGTCTAGGCTGGATTTTCAACAATGTCTGTGCACATAGTAGATTTGAATGCACCATAATGCTATTTAGCTAATGTTCTCAATATATGTTGTAAGAATACTCTTTGTTGTTCTATACATCCCAATAGTCTATTTATGATTCTTTTGTTGTTTTATTTGTTTCAAACCTTCTTTTTTCGTTTTCAGTTATACAAACATTTCTTGGCAGAGCAGCTCTGGAGGCAGAAATAATCTCATTGGTTGAGTTAAAGAGCAGCTCTGCCTCCGAAAAATGTGTATCCAACCGCAGCCAATCTGAACATTTTACGCTTTATTTTGAAGGCAAAATCGACCAATTTCCGGTATTGTACTGTCTGTGTGTGGCTAACTTGACGCAGCTGCAGATTAAACTATCTGACGCACTTTACTTTGTTGACAGTATGTGTGCGAGGCGCACAGCTCAACGTTAAATCCTGTCTGTTGGCCAGTATGTCCGTCCACTGGCAGCTGATCCGATTACTGACATGCAATACTACACCAATCACATGACCAGACCTATAAAAGCTTATTAATCATTTATATAAGCCTAGATATTGGTTATTTTATGTTTTAGACATTCTCCCGTGCCCATGCACACACAGACACACCCTAACGAAAAAGAACTACATCAATCCTATAATCCATTTTAGAAGGATGCTATACAACGAATATTCCTATAGGAATATTATAGGAATACCATAGGAGATAACAATACCATATATAAGGTCACTATAAACTCACCACTGAGTACTGCAGATACACTAAAGTTCCTATAGAAATATTATTATTATTATTATTATTATTATTAAGTATTATCGTGTATTTTGTCGCACACACATAGCCTACATTTACAAATCCAAATTAGACCAACTACAGATGTGTTACAGGCTCTTGGATGTTTTTATTTAAAAGCCATGTTCCCTGCCCTGACACGCACACGCACACGCACGCACACTGACGCACACACAGTTTTGTAGAGTTTTGTGTGTGTGTGTGTGTGTGTGTGTGTGTGTGTGCGTGTGTGTGTGTGTGTGTGTGCGTAGTGTCTGGTCCTCCTGTGCTGTGAGTGGTGCTGTCTCGCCTCTGTCGCGCTGTGAAAACCGCCTCCCGTTGCATTTCTCCAGCGGACTGACAAGGCCCTCGCAGCCGCTGCACGGTGGCCCCAAGCCGGGCTGATTCCCAACTCGGACCCGGCAGGTACGGTGGTGCTGTAGCGAGGGACGCAACGTTTTCCTCTGGCGGTTCAATTTCTGGACTATTCTGCAAAAGCAGCCCGGGATATCCCGAAACCCCAAACAAACTGCGACACGCAGCCCGTGCATATCACAAACAGGCCTGTCTGCATTGCAACTTTGTATTATTTGCAGACCTGAAGCCAGATAATGTGAGGTGAGGCTGGGAAATTATTGTCTGAGGGACGGTGACGCGCACTTCACTTCAACCTCTGCGCTGTCAGACTAGGAAGTGAGGTTTACACACGCCCATTTCAGCTGTCGACCCTGGAAAAAAAAAAGCCAAAATCCGTTGATCAGATACAGTAACAGACTTTTATAAACATGCAAACGCTGTTGGATGTGCGATACAGAGAATAAGCTGCAGGACGCCGCTGATTTCGGGAGGTAGGTGACCAGAGAGCTTTACGCAGAACGTGGAGATGAGAATACCCCCCTCCTGTTTGTTAAAATGTTATTATCGTGAGACTTGTTCACTGTGAAGGCCTGTCTCCATCTTTATTTTTTATAGTCACATGCATGATCGCAGGCCTAATTGCCATCAGCGCTCAGTGTTACTAATTGCCGTCGCCGTCGTCTGTGAGCCGACACGGGAGCGACATACAGGCTGCGGGCCAGATGTCAGCATCTGCCCGGTGTGCGTGGAGTGGCACCTGCTTGCGTGGTGATGGTGCGTGGATTTAGCTGAGTACAGGCTGCTGACAGTGCAGGACCAGCGGGGTCTGGAGCCCAGGGGTGCTCGCACATTTTCAAGGACCCCCCATGTGAACACCCATGAGGCCACGAACCCCTGTTTTGATACGATTTAGTCTCCATATGGGAATATTTATGTTTTCGCTGGTGATTTAGAGCTGTACTAGCCTATGTAATTGTGAACTCTATAGGTGGCGATAATGATTCTCATTAATTCTCTAATTGGGATCTAGTGAATTACATTGTAGTGAAGTTAAACAATCCTCATTTTGCCGGGGGACCCGCAGGAACCCGCCTGGGACCCCCGGGGTTCCCCGGACCCCACTTTGGGAACCACTGTTGTAGCCAAATAAAACCATGCCCGGCATACTGACATGTTTCTCAGATGAAGCCCGAATGAAAAGCAGAATGAAACTCCTATTGAATCTGTCTGTTCACTGTCAATAAGTTGCTGCAATGTTGCACATGTTGCCTGTTACTATAGTAACTCTATGATACATTTTAGTAGGATACTATAGAAATCTCACCATAACGATATAGAAGTCCCTACAGGAATATTATTGAAATATTATAGTGATACCATGAGATAATATTTCAAAAAAAAAAAAATAACTTCTCAAAACAAACTTTTATTGAAAAGCTTACCTTTAATCCTCGTCTGATTTTAGCCAAGTTGCCTCATTCATTATTGAATTTAAACATTTCTATAAGATTTTGATTTATTTATTGTCATTTGTTTGTCTTTTTATCTCTTTGCTGTGTTTATTTTTACATTACCTTCAGTTTTTATTTTGCTCTACATGCTTTCTTCCTCGCACTTGTTCCTTGTGAAGCATTTTGTAACTTTGGTTTTGAAAAGTGCTCTATAAATAAAGTTTATTATTGTTATTATTATTATTATTATTATTATTATTATTATTCCCTTTTCAAGTGTAATAATCTATCTATCTATCTATCTATCTATCTATCTATCTCTCTCTCTCTCTCTCTCTCTCTCTCTCTCTCTCTCTCTCTCTCTATCTATCTATCTATCCACCTCTCTCCTACAGTGTGCTAAAGTGCTGAAGGATGGACAGAGAGCTGGTTCGGCAGAGCCAATCAGAGCACGGCGAGCCCACCAATGGGACCAGCCCTCAGACTGGCCCCGCCCCCTCCACCGCCACGGCCAGCTCCTCCGCCCCCGTCACCCCCACCCCTCCTCGTCTCACCCCCAACCCCACGCTGCTGGACTCCCCCCCGCCCACGCTGACCCCCACCTCCTCCTCCCCCCCGCCCCCCCCTCACCCCCGCCCCCTCTCTCTCCACGTCACACGGCCCCAAAGCGGCGGCGCCGGCGGCCAGCGGCGCTCCGTCTCCCCACATGCTCATCCCCGCGCCACCTAAGCTCACCTCCACCGCCAGCCCCACCCTCCGCACGTACTCCCGCCCCATCCTCCCCTCGCCGACGAGCATCTCCAAAACGCCCGCTTCTCCCACAACACAAACCCCAAGCTCCGCCTCTTCCTCCTCCCCCTCCTCATCCTCCTCCTCTTCCTCCTCCCCTGCTGTAGCCAGCACCGCCTCGCTTCCCTTCTCTTCTTCTTCCTCTGTAACGCACGGCAACGCCACCACGTCAGCCAAGACCTCCACCACCCTGACCAATGGGAACACAAGGCCCGTCTCCACGCCGACCTCCACACCAATCACGCCCTTTCATACGCCGGCCAGTCCAACTGGCAGACAGGTAACTGACGCACCCACATGCTGTACATAAGCATTCACACACACACACACACACACACACACACACACACTGCTAGAGGACATACACCCATTGCATAAGATATGTTTTTCCCCATATACTTTATTCCCACGGCGGCCATTTTGAACCTACGTCACACTCGAGGTGGGAAACGACCTGAAAAAGCATCAAAGAATCAGACAAACTTTATAATTTCACAGATTCCCCACAGAAAAACATATTAGAAACAAATGGAAGAATCCAGAGGCATAAATTCACATTTTAAGATAATTTGGCCCACTAGCTACCAGAATCTAGCCTAGGTAGCTAGCTAGTGGGTAACTAGCTAGCTAACTTCACTGCTAAATTCAAGCAGTCGTTGCAGTTGTTGCTCCTGAGATTTCTAGTTAACTTGACGTCTCTTAGTTGTCTCTTATTTGTTGAAGTAACACTAGTTTTATACACCAATCTCCTGGGTAGAGTTTCCCAGCCCGTGTGTGACGAAAGTTCAAAATGGTGTTTTTCTAATTCTAGCGGATAACTGGCCAAACATAGACAACGTGGCTACAACGGAGTTTGATATCAGAAAATGTTTCAGGATGTAAAACATCAGCGGTAAACGTCAGGTTTTGGTGTCAGTCCCTCAGAATCAAAGAGCGAGGGCTTCTTTCTAGAGCCGCCATTTTGCACCGAGAGACGTTCAACAAGAATCATACAGGGAGAAATCCATCGTAGAAGAGGAGAGAGACCAATTTCTCCACCTACAGGAGCAGGAGAGAGACCAGAATGCAATGCAGCTACAAGACATGTTGCGTTTTGAGTAAGGGGGCGTGGCCTCAATCATAGACACGCCCCAATGTTCACCAACGAGTTGACTAGCTAACTAGGCTGTATTTATATGTCCATACGCCCTCCTTTGAAAGGCATGCTGGGAAATGTAGTAAATCAACTGAAGCAGAAGTAGACAAGGCAGGATGAGGGAAAGTGGGTTCACCAAAAGAGTAAATTACAACACTTCATCACTAAATATCTCCTGGAATGCACTGAACATTATAAACTGATGATGGGCCTATCTAACAGTGTAAGAGTATCCCAGGGTGGATTTTTCCTTTAACGCAGTTTCTTGTGGTGTAAAGATAAACAGTGGAGCAGTGGAAACGACTGCTTGTCCGACAGATAAGACACATTAATGTGTTACTAGGACAGTTTGAAAAATCTGTTTACGGCAGCTTATATAGATCTCTATATCAGCGAGACACAGACCTTCCTGACCCAGACATGTAGTAACACCCAGGAGGTTTCTCTCGGTCCAGACCGGCTCCATGCTGCAGCTCCACTGTGCTGCTGTGGCTCTGCTGGCTGGGTCAGTGTCTGTCTGCCTCTGTCTGTTTGGGGTTGTCACTTCCTCTCTGTTTGCTTTCATCTGTGTATGTTTCACATCCTTAGCCTTGGTTTGATACCTCACCGGCTTGTTTACTGTGTGAATAATTGTTTTGTTGAACTGTGAGCAGCTCCAACCTCACACACACACTCACACACACACACACACACACACACATACACACGTGTGCAGGCGTGCACTTTTGCGTAGCCGTGCTCCCTTTATCTGTCTCTGTTTCTGTGCCAGACAATTTTGCATATTTGAAACACAGTATTCAAAATTCTAAATTTGCATTGTTTGCATTGCTCTCTTTGGTTTCCACCCTCTACACACACACACACACACACACACACTCTGTCAACCTGTGGGTTTGCTTGCCTAAGAAATGTAACACAAGTTGTAGACATCCTGGCTCTAAAGCTCTCCTCCCTCCCTGTTGTGCTTCCCTCCCCTCCTCCCCTCCTCCCCTCCTCCCCTCCTCCCTCTCCCTTGCTTCCCTTTGTTCCAGGTATCACAGACCCATCCTCTGGGCGCACCTGGTCTTGTGCGAGCCAATCAGAGCCCCTCACCTGTCAGGCAGAGGGTATCCCAGCAGACACTGCTCCTGGGGAAAGGTCTCAAAGGGTCTGGCCAAGACCAGGTGCTGCTTAGAGCTCAGATGGTAAACATGGACACTCATATTTACACTGATTTTACATTTCAGGTGTTTAGCTGGAATATCCAGAGTGACTTATAATGAGAGCAACAGTTAAATAAACTTAAATTCCTAGATTACCAACATTACAGATGGCCAGTAGTAAGGTTATGTTATGTGCTGCATTCATGTTATATAGGAAAAATGGTAGATTTGAGATTCCTGCTGGAAAATACCGTTCACAACAGCTTTTAATCTCCAACTTACTGAATTCTGATTTCACCAAATAAGTAAGAATCTGAAGTGTAGGGAGTGATATATTCATTTAAAACAAACAAAACGAACAATTTTCATCATGTGAGTCAGTTTGTGGTCATAGCTCTTAAACTCCTACCTGCTGGATACTTTGCTTGTGGTGTTTGGTTTACTGTAAAACATAAACTACCACGAAACGCGTGTGTGTTGAGTGTTTATCACCAAGAACAACCGAGCTCTGGTGCTCTGAGGTGTCAAGTCGCTCACACGAGACGTGAACACACAACACTAGTGCGCCCTGGTGATATTCCTGTGACTCTAGCATGATCATGTAAGAGACAAGAGCAAGGAAAATAAATAGATAAAACAATAAAATAGATTAAAAAATAAATGTAATAAACGCTAAGGAGAGAGGTAGAAAAGAGTTTTTATTTTCACAATGAGAGCAAATTAGACCAAAAGGAGGAAGTGATAAGAAAGGAGAAGTATGATTCATTCTCTCGCACACACACACACACACACACACACACACACACACACACACTCTGTTTCAGTGCTTGAATATTGCTATACTCTGTGCTTGAATCCCTGCTCTCCTGCATTTATTTATCCTCCTTTATTCTCTCCTTCTCCTCCTCCTCATCTGTCCCTTTCTCCCTGCAGCTGATTCTTACGTCTGCTATGCGACCTGCCTCATCCTCCTCTTCCTCCTCTACCTCTTCCTCACCCTCCCCCCCTTCCTCTCACCCTGCTTCCGCTCAGGTGAGCCGCTCAGCAAGTACGATCGCGCGCGTGTGTGTGTGTATGTGCCACAATCTTTAATTCTTGAACACCTTAAATACAGCGCAGGAAAGTGTAATAGTGAAAGATTGTAGAGTTTGAGATGTAACTGTAACATTTCTCTTCTTCTTCTTCTTCTTCTTCTTCTTCTTCTCTGTTTTCCTCCCCTCTCCTCTCCAGCTGCAGAGTCTCACCCTGAGGCCCCCGCCCCCCGGGACGCTCACCATCCCCCCCTCCCTCCGCCTCAAACCCCCCTCCTCGGCCCCCCCTCCCCTCTCCCGCCCCCGCGCCCCGCTCTTCCCCCCCCTCAGGCCGCGGCCGCAGCCCGGCGCCACGGCAACAGAGAACAGCCCGACCCCGCCTACTCGCCACCTCTCCGTCCCGCCGCCAAGTAGGTCCCCAGTGATCGCTAACCGTAATAATAAGAGTGTTTGCAATTGAGCAAGCTTACTGTCAAAGTCAACATAGGTGAAGAATCTGCCAGTAATGCAAAAATATAAATATTTATTGATTACCTGGAAAAATATCTGGAGTCCCAATTATGTGATGGTTATGAAAAGCTACATGGATACAGAGACAAAACCCAAAGTACTGATTACATTTGCTTTAACCAGCAAATATTTGGTATGGTTTCTAGATAAAAGTCTAAAACGATTAACCGATTATCAAAATTATAATCCATTAATTTTCTGTCGATCGACTAATTGATTAATCGCCTAATCGTTTCACCACTACTTTATTTATCCAGGGCAATTCAACCAGTACAACCACAGTCTAACTACTGCTGGTCACAGAGCAGCTGCAGCAGCTGGGGGTTCAGTGCCTTGCTAAAGAGTACTTCAACAGTAGTAATTAATAATGAATAATGAATAATTAATTATTAAAATATTTTCCAGCTGCTTCTGGGATTTGAACCGGCAACCTTCCAGTTTTGAATGCTGTGTTTCTTTTTGTCACCTCCTCTCTCTCTCATTGACATTTTTGCCCCTTTTCCCCTTCCTCCTCTCTCTCTCTTTCTTTCCTCTCTCTCTCTCTCTCTCTCTCTCTCTCTCTCTCTCCCTCTCTTCCTGCAGCTCTCTATTCTCCAGTGCGAGCCGTCCCTCTCAGACCCAGACTCCACTCTCCAAACGGCCACAGAGCGCCGCCGCCGAGGCAGAGCTCGACCTTCCAGCCAATCGCTGCCGCCCCCGCCGGTCAGGCCCCTCCCATCAACAGGCACCTGGCCGGACTGAAGAGCTGTCCGTTACCCCAAACCACGCTCGTGCCCAGCCAATCCCAGCACAGCTCGCTATCTATGCCCAACCCCATGACGCCTACTTCCCATTTTGAACGGTCACCATCCGCAGCGAGGCAGCTGCAGATCATCGCCCTCTCCTCCGGCCGCCAGCCGCAGTCCGGCTCGTTCACCCACGCTTCGGTCCAGTCAGCACCTCCCGTTGTGGAATCGCCTGAACTTGCCGGCCAATCACAGAGGACGTTGAGCGGCGAAGACGTGCTTCCTCTCCCTCTAAACCCGTCATTGCCAAAAACGACTTCTCCCCTCCCTTCGCCTCCTTCTCTCCTGTGTCCATCCTCCCCTCTCAGTCAGGCCGGGCCTCAAACGCACTCTCTGGTCCAACAGGGGGAGAAGCAGAGCCGGGCGAGGGAGAGCGAAGAGCAAAGAGAAAGAGGAAGAGTGACTGGGCTGAGGCAAGGGACCGGGGAAGAGGGAAGTGTTGGAAAAGACTTGAGGTTGGAGAGAGACGACCAAAGAGAACGAGAGAAGACGAGCGAGGAGAAGCAGAGACTTGTGACCGAGAAGGAAGGGAACCTTGTTGGTGAAAAGGAGCTGAGAGTTGAAACGGTTAGAGAGGAAGAACGAATGGAAGTGACCGAGGAAGGGCAGAGGGAAAGAGAGAGGACAGAGGGAGGCGAGGAGAAAAAGAAAGAGGAGGAAGAGGAAGAAGATACTCCCATGGACCAGTCTGAGAACCTAACCAGTCAGGTTTTCCACCCGTACCAGAACTTAGAGACTAACCCAAAGCTAGGCGCAGTTACAGTTCAAGACTCCGCCGCAGAAACTAAACCAATTCTGGGTCTAATCCCAGTCTCAGCCCCAGTTCCAATCCCAGTCTCAGTCCCAGTCCAGGTCCCAGTCCCAGTCCCAGTCCCAGTCCCAGTCCCAGTCCCAGTTCCAGTCCCAGTCCCAGTTCCAGTCCCAGAGGTTTCTATCCAGAGTCAGAGGCTACCGGAGCCTCACAGAGACGTCCAGCCAATGAGCCAGGAGGATTTCTGTGAGAACATGTCAACTCAGTCCGACAACCAGTCAGGTACCTCCAACACACACCTGTAGAGTTGAGTAGAGTAGAGTAGAGTAGAGTTGAGTTGAGCTGAGTTGAGTTGAGTTGAGGTTAGGCAATTGTCATCCATTTTCACAGTGATAAAAGGCAGAAACGTACTAATAATATACACACAAAAAACCCCCAAATTATTTAGTTTTGTCATTTCCACAGTGATAAAACACAGAAGTAACTTAAAGGTGCTGCATGTAATATTTTAACATCAGTAAGTCATTATCACATTAAGTTTGACATCAGTATAATTATCGTAAACAAACAAGACCACGGCAGAGAAGCCCGTCAGCCTCTACCAGCCTCTACTCTGCATCCTCCATAGTTTCTCCACCTGGTGGATCTGGAGGGAAATCTGCTGGATCGCTTTACGGCACAAAACAGGAAGAGGTTCTGTTCTTCCAGAGCAAACGGAGCTAAAGCTTTCGTTTCTCACAGTGGCAATGACAGGAAATGTGGTCTTAATTTTGAGAAACATTCACACTAATAATACCACTGAAGTGAGATAGAGGCGACCAATAGTCTCCACCACAGTCTCATTTGTTTACAGTGATTATACCAAGATAACACAGTTAATTTGACAGTGATATATTTATGTTTAAAAATGCTACATGTAGCATCATTAATAAAACACAGTGATAAAATACAGAAAGAAGATAAGATTGTGCAGGTGAGACACAACTGAATTAAACTGTAGAGATTTATTCATCAGACATGTCAAAATTGCATCTTTCAATAGACTTCATTAAGGGGTGAGAGCTTTTCATCAGACTTGTAGATGCATCAGTTTATTTTATTGATTTATTGATTGTCCATATTTATCTTTTTGCTCTAACACCACTCTTCCCTCTGCTCCTCCAGCTCTGTCCAGCCTCTCCTCCCAGTCTCCGCCCTCCTCGCCCTTCATCGTCCCCTCGGCTGATAACCCCCCCCCACTCCTCCCCGCTCAGCCCGCCCTCCCGGCCGACCTCAGCCTATCACAGCACGAGCCTGAGAAAGATGACAAATCTGTCAACCAGCCGGAGCACCTGACCGAGACTGAGGCCGAACGCCTCGGCCAATCGGAAGATGAGTCCGAGAGCTTCGGCCAACCGGACAGCGGGCCCTGGGCACCGAGGGCGTGGCCT